>NW_027475619.1:32500-37804 GCF_051020985.1 Nomia melanderi | reverse complement strand
ACCCCGCGCCGAAGAGTAAACGCGAAGGCTTACCATACGAAAGAAAACGGTATTATACGCCTGTGGTATGTGCGTCTCGGCTCTGTGATACGCGATCGGCAGAGTTACAAAAAAACGTTGATGGGCCACGATTTCCGTGCGTCTTACATCTTTCGACGATGGGACGATCCACGCGAAGAGTAGTTACGTGCTCGCGCGAGGTGCGATAGCGTCGATTCGCTTTTCTGTACGGGGAGAAATAGAACGATGAGTTGACTTATCGGGTCTTCGTTGGAATTACCGTCGCTGGCATTGTGAACTCCAGATGACCTTGTGATTCCTTCGTCGGGCACTGGTAAAGGGTGGCGATGATTCGTTCTATAATAGAAATACCCGTCGTAGCGATTCGGCCGAGTCACCCGCCACGAAACTCTCTCTCGTCGTGGAATCCCCATGTCGGAGAGTAAAACGCGAAGGCTAACTATATATAAGAAATATATAGTATTATTTATGCCTGTGGTTCTCCGTTTGCCCTACTCTCAGATACGCGACTCGGAGAGTTACGAATAATCGTGATGGACCACGATTTCTGTACGTCTTACATCTTTCGACGATGGGACGATCCACGCGAAGAGATCATTCCTGCTTGCGTGAGGTGCGATAGCGCCGATTCGCTTTTCTGTACGGGGAGAAATAGAACGATGAGTTGACTTATCGGGTCTTCGTTGGAATTACCGTCGCTGGCATTGTAAACTCCAGATGACCTTGTGATTCCTTCGTCGGGCACTGGTAAAGGGTGGCGATGATTCGTTCTATAATAGAAATACCCGTCGTAGCGATTCGGCCGTGTCACCCGCCACGAAAATCTCTCTCGTCGTGGAATCCCCGCGTCGTAGAGTAAACGCGAAGGCTTGCTATAGAAGACTATAGTTTATACGCCTGTGGTTCACCGGTTGCCTGCTCTCCGGGGTACGCGATCGCGCAGGAGTTACGGAAGAACTTGATGGGCCACGATCTCCAAGCGGCTATATCTTTCGACGATGGGACGATTCACGCGAAGAGAACGTTCGTGCATGCGTGAGGTGCGATAGCGTTGATTCGCTTGTCTGTACGGGGGAGAAATAGAACGATGAGTTGACTTATCGGGTCTTCGTTGGAATTACCGTCGCTGGCATTGTAAACTCCAGATGACCTTGTGATTCCTTCGTCGGGCACTGGTAAAGGGTGGCGATGATTCGTTCTATAATAGAAATACCCGTCGTAGCGTTTCGACCGATGTCACCCGCCACGAAATTCTCTCTCGTCGTGGAATCCCCGCGTCGGAGAGTAACCGCCGAAGGCTTGCTATAGAAGACTATAGTTTATACGCCTGTGGTTCACCGGTTGCCGGCTCTCCGGGGCACGCGATCGCGCGAAGGTTACGGAGGGACGTGAAGCGCCCGAGCAATGAAACGTCCGCAGGAGGAAACGAGCAACCGCCGAACATTGTTTCGCGACGTTTCCATAATGTATTGTCGTTTCGCTCGCATCCCGCTTCTTTCCCCTAGTTTCCTCGACGCGTAGTTTCGCAGCCTTAGTGGACGAATCATTCTCGATTCGAGGAAAGATATGCAGTGGGGCGTGCAATGAGCCCGCCAGAGACCACGATCTCCAATGCGTCTTTACATCTTTCGACGATGGGATGATCCACGCGAAGAGAACGTTCGTGCTTGCGCGAGGTGCGTTAGCGTCGATTCGCTTTTCTGTACGGGGAGAAATAGAACGATGAGTTGACTTATCGGGTCTTCGTTGGAATTACCGTCGCTGGCATTGTAAACTCCAGATGACCTTGTGATTCCTTCGTCGGGCACTGGTAAAGGGTGGCGATGATTCGTTCTATAATAGAAATACCCGTCGTAGCGATTCGGCCGAGTCACCCGCCACGAAACTGTCTCTCTTTCGTCGTGGAAACCCCGCGTCGGAGAGTAAAACGCGCGAAGGCTGTGACTGTAACATATATATATACAGTATACAATGCCTGTGGTTTTTGCGCGTGTCGGCTCTTCGGTATACGCGATCGGCCAGAGTTACGGAGGGACGGTGAAGCGCACGAGAAATTGAAACGGCCGCACGATTGGAACCGAGCAACCGTCGAACATTGTTTCGCGACGTTTCCATAATGCGTTTTCGTTTCGCTCGCATACCGCTTCTTTTCCCCTAGTCTCTGAGACGCGTTTTCGAGCCGTTCTTCTACTATCGATTCTCGTAGAGAGAAGGGACCGGGTAGTCTGGAAGTGGAACCCGCATCTTGCGTGTACCGTACACGGAATTGAGAGGACCGGCCGTGAAGCTCGTTTTAAAGCCGTGCGTCTGACACCCAACTCTTGCGCGCCAATTTCGCGGCAAGAGATAATATGGGACGAATGACCGGCAAAGAGCCAGCTGTGAAGTCTGTTTTTTTAATCGAATCCGTGGACGTGTGTATGCCGTAGCGTCGCTCGTCGTGTTCGTTCATGGTCGTTCCGAGAGAAAGAACGAAAGCGGTAACGAAGGGACCGGCCGTGAAGCTCGTTTTAAAGCCGCGCGTCTGACACCCAACTCTTGCGCGCCAATTTCGCGGCAAGAGATAACATGGGACGAATGACCGGCAAAGAGCCAGCTGTGAAGTCTTTTTTCATTATTTGCTTTCAATCGATCGATCGGTACGATTCGTGCAACGTTTCGCGCGATGCGACGCGAAAACATGCGCGCAACAATAGATGCGTCTGATCGGAAGAACGCGAGGGTCGACTGCACGCGATGGATTCAGTATCGGGTAGGATACAAAATATATCCCCGTCGTTTCCACGCGTGCGAGTCTTCTGCGTCTTTCGCGGGTTTTTGAATGCACTATACGCCCGGAACGTCGAGAAATATATACATATTACTTGAACGTTTTTCGTCTCGAAAGGCTTCGGTGTCGTCTCCAAGGCGACGCCTGAATCTCCTTCGCGCGCTGGTCGGAGATTCAGGTATCAACTTTTATCTTCTCTTTGAAAGAAGAGAGATATTAGGTCGAACAAATGAGAATAAAATTATATATGTGAAATATAAAATTTATACGATTACCCTGAACGGTGGATCACTTGGCTCGTGGGTCGATGAAGAACGCAGCTAATTGCGCGTCAACGTGTGAACTGCAGGACACATGAACATCGACATTTCGAACGCACATTGCGGTCCACGGATACAATTCCTGGACCACGCCTGGCTGAGGGTCGTTTACGTACCATACACTGCTTGCGTAGCTCTGTCAAATCCCCGCCGTCGTTCACCTCTTCGGATCGAACGTTTTTTTACCGAAGGGCGCAAAGAACGTTTCTGAGTCGGGTTAAGAGAAGGATGCTACGTACGAGCGAACGATGGGTGTCTCGTCGGCGTTTGTCGCGGACACGCGAAAATTCTGTGAATTTCACGGACAGTGTACGTTCTAGTTGTTGCAAAACGATCGGAATCGTTTGTATGGACTCGCGTGAGTGTTCGCGGCGTCGTGCGTCGTTCAATTACGACCGCCCGCGGATACCGCTCCACTGCGATATGGATCTGAGCGACAACTTTTTCGGCTGTTCGTGAGATGAACGGTTTCGTGTGTTTAGAAAAATTTTTTTTCCCGCGCTCCCGACGTCACCTGAAATGATGCGTCAGAGGTGAAAGAAAATATTAAGAAGTCGAGAGAGAGAGAGACTACACACGTTTTATTCATATTTTGTATACCGTGCGTGAGACGGATGTGCACGACACGTCGTATGTCGGTATATTACCGACTGGCCCCAGGGAGATTGTTTTCTTCCTCTCTTACGAATGAGATGTACGTTTCGGAGGATCGTCGTTACCGAAACACACGGCAAAACGAGACTTCTCGCAGCAGAACCTTTATACACAATACACATCGACTCTTTTTACCCCGAGAGAGAGAGAAAAGGTGTATTTCTTTTTTTTATTTTTCGAATTCGACGCACGAACGCTTTGACGACTGGAGAAAAACACGGTGTGTGTTAAAATCGTGCGGGACGAGCATGCGTATTCGTAACGGGTCGAATAGTTCTTATTCCCCGTCGTCGCGTGTCCTCGCTGGACCACCACCGTGCGCTTCCGCCACGTTCAGTTGAATTTCGAAATATATATATATAAAAAGAATCACCATATACTCTCTTTCGGGAGGTGTATTTTTATCGGTTTCTGCTATAGAGAAGAGACGGAGATCGTGTTGTGAGGTGTAACGTTTCTGTATCCCCGTTTCGGAGGATCGTCGTTATCGGCGGAACACACGTCAAAACGAGACTTCTCGCAGAACCTTTATACACAATACACATCGACTCTTTTACCCCGAGAGAGAGAAAAGGTGTTTTTCTTTTTTTTTATTTTTCGAATTCGACGCACGAACGCTTTGACGACTGGAGAAAAACACGGTGTGTGTTAAAATCGTGCGGGACGAGCATGCGTATTCGTAACGGGTCGAATAGTTCTTATTCCCCGTCGTCGCGTGTCCTCGCTGGACCACCACCGTGCGCTTCCGCCACGTTCAGTTGTATTTCGAAATATATATATATATATAAAAAGAATCACCATATACTCTCTTTCGGGAGGTGTATTTTTATCGGTTTCTGCTATAGAGAAGAGACGGACGATCGTGTGTGACACCACGTGGTAACGTTTCCGTATCCCCGTAAAATACGTTTATCTTTTCTCGTAGAAAAGAGAGAGGAAGAGGCAGGAGCTCCTCTTTGGCGAGGCTTTCGAACGTCGCGTCCCGTCCGCCGGAATATAATGATATAAATATATAACCGCCGCCGACTTTGTGCGAAAGCGTTGAAACGAACGCGTCGGTCGCCCCATGGTGTGTGTTTGTCGTGTCTTCTTTTCCTCTTCTGCACTTCTCTTCACTGTCGATCGCGAGACCGCGCGAGATCCGCTTCGGTCGTCCAGTCCCCGAAAATTCTTCTCGGACGGGCGTTAAAGTTAACCGGAGCGCGAGATCGTCTAGCGAGAGTCTTTTTCGCGATCGAGTAAAATGTGATAGAAGAAGGAGAAGAGTGTAAAAAGAGAATATAGACACGCGACGCAGCAGAGACCACTGGTGAGGCGCATAAGACGCGTTCGCGAACGATTTTTCGCGACGATACGGAGTCGCGCGTGTCGCGGTATATTTATCATTTATATACGTTATAATATGAATATTGTTGTGTTCGAACGCACTCTCCTCTAGACTTTGTTTTTTTTGCCTTTGAGCGATTTTTATGAAATTCGATTGAATTTTCATACAATTCACGTTCACGACGACCTCAGAGTAGGCGAGATTACCCGCTG
>NW_027475619.1:22500-27500 GCF_051020985.1 Nomia melanderi | reverse complement strand
TAAGCGTTGGAAAATTTTTAAACCGAATTTTGAAAAATTTTATTCCTGACCGTTGGGACTTGGAAAAATTTCGAGTCAGCCGGTTTGGCCGGTTCGACTTACCGCGAGACGGAGAAAAGTAGATTCGGTCGATCTGTTTTTCGCAGTTTTTGTGAAAAAAAAATTTTGGTCAATTTTTTCAACGTTAAAAACGTGTTCGGGCTGCCTTTTTATCCATGGATTAAGCGCCGAAAAATTTTTAAAACGCATAATAAAAAAGTTTATTCTTGACCGCAGGGACTTAGAAAAATTTCGGGTCGCCGCGTTCGACCTGCTGGCATTACCGCGCGGCCTGGACAGCCCGCTTCGACCGATACATTTTTTTCATTTTCAGAGAAAAAAAAATTTTTGTCAATTTTTTCAACCTTAAAAACGTTAATAAACTGCACTCTTATGCACGGATTAAGCATTGAAAAATTTTTAAAACATGTAATAAAAAAGTTTATTCTTGACCGTTCGGACTTAGAAAAATTTCGAGTACCTCGGATCGCCGGCTGGAATTACCGCACGGCCTGGACAGCCCGCATCGACCGATACATTTTTTCCATTTTCAGTGAAAAAAAAATTTTTGTCAATTTTCTCAACGTTAAAAACGTTAATAAACTGCGTTTTTATGCGTGGATTAAACATTGAAAAAATTTTGAAATATGTGATGAAAAAGTTTACTCTTGACCGTTCGGACTTAGAAAAATTTCGAGTACCTCGGATCGCCGGCTGGAATTACCGCACGGCCTGGACAGCCCGCATCGACCGATACATTTTTTCCATTTTCAGTGAAAAAAAAATTTTTGTCAATTTTCTTAACGTTAAAAACGTTAATAAACTGCGTTTTTATGCGTGGATTAAACATTAAAAAAATTTTGAAATATGTGATGAAAAAGTTTACTCTTGACCGTCGGGACTTAGAAAAATTTCGAGTACCCCGGATCGCCTGCTGGAATTACCGCACGGCCTGGATAGCCCGCATCGACCGATACATTTTTTCCATTTTCAGTGAAAAAAAAATTTTTGTCAATTTTCTCAACGTTAAAAACGTTAATAAACTGCGTTTTTATGCGTGGATTAAACATTAAAAAAATTTTGAAATATGTGATGAAAAAGTTTACTCTTGACCGTTCGGACTTAGAAAAATTTCGAGTACCTCGGATCGCCGGCTGGAATTACCGCACGGCATGGACAGCCCGCATCGACCGATACATTTTTTCCATTTTCAGTGAAAAAAAAATTTTTGTCAATTTTCTCAACGTTAAAAACGTTAATAAACTGCGTTTTTATGCGTGGATTAAACATTAAAAAAATTTTGAAATATGTGATGAAAAAGTTTACTCTTGACCGTCGGGACTTAGAAAAATTTCGAGTACCCCGGATCGCCTGCTGGAATTACCGCACGGCCTGGATAGCCCGCATCGACCGATACATTTTTTCCATTTTCAGTGAAAAAAAAATTTTTGTCAATTTTCTCAACGTTAAAAACGTTAATAAACTGCGTTTTTATGCGTGGATTAAACATTAAAAAAATTTTGAAATATGTGATGAAAAAGTTTACTCTTGACCGTCGGGACTTAGAAAAATTTCGAGTACCCCGGATCGCCTGCTGGCATTACCGCACGGCCTGGACAGCTCGCTCCGACGAATCGGTTTTTTCCATTTTTTCCGAAAAATAAATTTTTGTAATTTTTTTTAATGTCAAAAACGTTAATAAACGTCATGTTTACGCATGGATTAAACATTGAAATAATTTTAAAACGCTTATTAAAAAAGTTGTTGTCGACCGTGGGACTTAGAAAAATTTCGGGAAGTCCGATTCGCCTGCTGGAATTACCGCACGGGCTGGACACCTCGCTCCGACGAATCGGTTTTTTCCATTTTTTTTGAAAAATAAATTTTTGTAATTTTTTTTAATGTTAAAAACGTTAATAAACGTCATGTTTACGCATGGATTAAACATTGAAATAATTTTAAAACGCTTATTAAAAAAGTTGGTGTCGACCGTGGGACTTAGAAAAATTTCGGGAAGTCCGATTCGCCTGCTGGAATTACCGCACGGGCTGGACACCTCGCTCCGACGAATCGGTTTTTTCCATTTTTTCCGAAAAATAAATTTTTGTAATTTTTTTTAATGTTAAAAACGTTAATAAACGTCATGTTTACGCATGGATTAAACATTGAAATAATTTTAAAACGCTTATTAAAAAAGTTGGTGTCGACCGTGGGACTTAGAAAAATTTCGGGAAGTCCGATTCGCCTGCTGGAATTACCGCACGGGCTGGACACCTCGCTCCGACGAATCGGTTTTTTCCATTTTTTTTGAAAAATAAATTTTTGTAATTTTTTTTAATGTTAAAAACGTTAATAAACGTCATGTTTACGCATGGATTAAACATTGAAATAATTTTAAAACGCTTATTAAAAAAGTTGGTGTCGACCGTGGGACTTAGAAAAATTTCGGGAAGTCCGATTCGCCTGCTGGAATTACCGCACGGGCTGGACACCTCGCTCCGACGAATCGGTTTTTTCCATTTTTTCCGAAAAATAAATTTTTGTAATTTTTTTTAATGTCAAAAACGTTAATAAACGTCATGTTTACGCATGGATTAAACATTGAAATAATTTTAAAACGCTTATTAAAAAAGTTGTTGTCGACCGTGGGACTTAGAAAAATTTCGGGAAGTCCGATTCGCCTGCTGGAATTACCGCACGGGCTGGACACCTCGCTCCGACGAATCGGTTTTTTCCATTTTTTTTGAAAAATAAATTTTTGTAATTTTTTTTAATGTTAAAAACGTTAATAAACGTCATGTTTACGCATGGATTAAACATTGAAATAATTTTAAAACGCTTATTAAAAAAGTTGGTGTCGACCGTGGGACTTAGAAAAATTTCGGGAAGTCCGATTCGCCTGCTGGAATTACCGCACGGGCTGGACACCTCGCTCCGACGAATCGGTTTTTTCCATTTTTTTTGAAAAATAAATTTTTGTAATTTTTTTTAATGTTAAAAACGTTAATAAACGTCATGTTTACGCATGGATTAAACATTGAAATAATTTTAAAACGCTTATTAAAAAAGTTGTTGTCGACCGTGGGACTTAGAAAAATTTCGGGAAGTCCGATTCGCCTGCTGGAATTACCGCACGGGCTGGACACCTCGCTCCGACGAATCGGTTTTTTCCATTTTTTTTGAAAAATAAATTTTTGTAATTTTTTTTAATGTTAAAAACGTTAATAAACGTCATGTTTACGCATGGATTAAACATTGAAATAATTTTAAAACGCTTATTAAAAAAGTTGGTGTCGACCGTGGGACTTAGAAAAATTTCGGGAAGTCCGATTCGCCTGCTGGAATTACCGCACGGGCTGGACACCTCGCTCCGACGAATCGGTTTTTTCCATTTTTTTTGAAAAATAAATTTTTGTAATTTTTTTTAATGTTAAAAACGTTAATAAACGTCATGTTTACGCATGGATTAAACATTGAAATAATTTTAAAACGCTTATTAAAAAAGTTGGTGTCGACCGTGGGACTTAGAAAAATTTCGGGAAGTCCGATTCGCCTGCTGGAATTACCGCACGGGCTGGACACCTCGCTCCGACGAATCGGTTTTTTCCATTTTTTTTGAAAAATAAATTTTTGTAATTTTTTTTAATGTTAAAAACGTTAATAAACGTCATGTTTACGCATGGATTAAACATTGAAATAATTTTAAAACGCTTATTAAAAAAGTTGGTGTCGACCGTGGGACTTAGAAAAATTTCGGGAAGTCCGATTCGCCTGCTGGAATTACCGCACGGGCTGGACACCTCGCTCCGACGAATCGGTTTTTTCCATTTTTTTTGAAAAATAAATTTTTGTAATTTTTTTTAATGTTAAAAACGTTAATAAACGTCATGTTTACGCATGGATTAAACATTGAAATAATTTTAAAACGCTTATTAAAAAAGTTGGTGTCGACCGTGGGACTTAGAAAAATTTCGGGAAGTCCGATTCGCCTGCTGGAATTACCGCACGGGCTGGACACCTCGCTCCGACGAATCGGTTTTTTCCATTTTTTTTGAAAAATAAATTTTTGTAATTTTTTTTAATGTTAAAAACGTTAATAAACGTCATGTTTACGCATGGATTAAACATTGAAATAATTTTAAAACGCTTATTAAAAAAGTTTACTCTTGACCGTGGGGACTTAGAAAAATTCCGGCTTGCACGGATTCGACCACTCTGTTTTTCGGAGTTTCTGAGAAAAATAAATTTTTGTAATTTTTTTCATTATGATTTCTGAGTTCTCCCAGTAGTTTAATGTAAGGATTAAGCATTTAAAAATTTTTAAATCGAATATTAAAAAAGTTTACTCTTGCAATTTTTGGAAAAAAAAAATTCTAAAAAATTTTTCTTTCGGTGGAAACTAACGTTTAATATGTACAATAACGATTTATCGAATAAAAATCGTATGTTAATATATGTTCGAATCGACCATAGTTTCAGCGGCTAAGTACCAGCAGCCCGGCCGGTTGGTCTGTACGCGCGGCAGTTTACCACCATAAGCGCCCGTGCTGAGCGGCCGGCGCCGCGGTCGTCGCGGCCGCCCGTTTGGTTACTATAAGAGAGCACGTCGGTTCGAGCGGACCGGTCGGCGCAGCGGCGGGCGAGCGGCTATTCTACGATCTCGGTCGAGAAGCAGTCGTTCAGCTCCTCGAGGTCCATTCCTCGACTGTTCTGTACCGCGTTCCGTTGCGAATTTTTCTCTACACAGCATGACCACGGGTCGGTGTCTCAGACCGAATGGCCCTTATGTGGTAAGCCCAGAATGTTGGGTTGGATACAACGTATATTCGTTATACTTGTACGACTCTCACATCAACTCTCAGAAACCCAAAAGGGGTTTTCTATCCGAGCGAAAATATATTTTTCGTATACAAAAATTTAATGGCAAAGACCAAACGAAATACTACACACAAAAAGGGGCG
>NW_027475619.1:12500-20000 GCF_051020985.1 Nomia melanderi | reverse complement strand
GAGGAAGTAAAAGTCGTAACAAGGTTTCCGTAGGTGAACCTGCGGAAGGATCATTAACGAGCAAAATACACTACAAGAACTGACCGAAAGAAGGAAACATGAGAAATATAAGGAGTGGAGCGAAAGATAATATAAAAAGGAGCGAAAGATACATACATATATATATATAAGTGTACGAGTTCAATTTCTGCACACACTCGATACACAAGAGAAATAATATTATATATACAGAGGAGGAAGGAGCGATAAACGTGCAACAACGCTTCCTCGTGAAAAATACTTGAACGATCATGCACAGAGAGGTATCTCGATACCTGCTTTGCTGTATGACTAGACGGCTTACGCGCGGAGAGTTCATCTCCCGTCCGTCGGAAATTTCGAACGGCTTACGCGCGGAGAAATACACTTCTCCCGTCCGTCGAAATTTTTTTTTTTTACTTTGAACAAGGCGCATAGAGCCCGCCGAACCACGATTTCCGTGCGTCTTACATCTTTCGACGATGGGACGATCCACGCGAAGAGTTGTTTCGTGCTCGCGCGAGGTGCGATAGCGTCGATTCGCTTTTCTGTACGGGGAGAAATAGAACGATGAGTTGACTTATCGGGTCTTCGTTGGAATTACCGTCGCTGGCATTGTAAACTCCAGATGACCTTGTGATTCCTTCGTCGGGCACTGGTAAAGGGTGGCGATGATTCGTTCTATAATAGAAATACCCGTCGTAGCGATTCGGCCGAGACACCCGCCACGAAACACTCTCTCGTCGTGGAATCCCCGCGTCGGAGAGTAAAACGCGCGAAGGCTTACTATGAGAGAAGAAATAGTATATGCCGGTGGTTCGCGTGTGTAGGCTCTATACGAAATTGCGATTCAAGAGAGTAGGAAAAGACGCGATGAACCACGATTTCCGTGCGTCTTACGTCTCTCGACGATGGGACGATCCACGCGAAGAGTTGTTACGTGCTCGCGCGAGGTGCGATAGCGTCGATTCGCTTTTCTGTACGGGGAGAAATAGAACGATGAGCTGACTTATCGGGTCTTCGTTGGAATTACCGTCGCTGGCATTGTAAACTCCAGATGACCTTGTGATTCCTTCGTCGGGCACTGGTAAAGGGTGGCGATGATTCGTTCTATAATAGAAATACCCGTCGTAGCGTTTCGGCCTAGTCACCCGCCACGAAACACTCTCTCGTCGTGGAATCCCCGCGTGGGAGAGTAAAACGCCGAAGGCTTACTTATGAAACTTACGTCTCTCGACGATGGGACGATCCACGCGAAGAGTTGTTACGTGCACGCGTATGGTGCGATTGCGTCGATTCGCTTTTCTGTACGGGGAGCAATAGAACGTTGAGTTGACTTATCGGGTCTTCGTTGGAATTACCGTCGCTGGCATTGTAAACTCCAGATGACCTTGTGATTCCTTCGTCGGGCACTGGTAAAGGGTGGCGATGATGCGTTCTATAATAGAAATACCCGTCGTAGCGTTTCTTCCGAGTCAACCCGCTCACGAAACACTCTCTCGTCGTGGAATCCCCGCGTCGGAGAGTAAAACGCGAATTCATAGTATGGAAACTTACGTCTCTCGACGATGGGACGATCCACGCGAAGAGTTGTTACGTGCACGCGTATGGTGCGATTGCGTCGATTCGCTTTTCTGTACGGGGAGTAATAGAACGTTGAGTTGACTTATCGGGTCTTCGTTGGAATTACCGTCGCTGGCATTGTAAACTCCAGATGACCTTGTGATTCCTTCGTCGGGCACTGGTAAAGGGTGGCGATGATGCGTTCTATAATAGAAATACCCGTCGTAGCGTTTCTTCCGAGTCAACCCGCTCACGAAACTCTCTCTCGTCGTGGAATCCCCGCGTCGGAGAGTAAAACGCGAATTCATACTATGAAAACTTACGTCTCTCGACGATGGGACGATCCACGCGAAGAGTTGTTTACGGGCACGCGTATGGTGCGATTGCGTCGATTCGCTTTTCTGTACGGGGAGAAATAGAACGTTGAGTTGACTTATCGGGTCTTCGTTGGAATTACCGTCGCTGGCATTGTAAACTCCAGATGACCTTGTGATTCCTTCGTCGGGCACTGGTAAAGGGTGGCGATGATGCGTTCTATAATAGAAATACCCGTCGTAGCGTTTCTTCCGAGTCAACCCGCTCACGAAACTCTCTCTCGTCGTGGAATCCCCGCGTCGGAGAGTAAAACGCGAATTAATACTATGAAAACTTACGTCTCTCGACGATGGGACGATCCACGCGAAGAGTTGTTTACGTGCACGCGTATGGTGCGATTGCGTCGATTCGCTTTTCTGTACGGGGAGAAATAGAACGTTGAGTTGACTTATCGGGTCTTCGTTGGAATTACCGTCGCTGGCATTGTAAACTCCAGATGACCTTGTGATTCCTTCGTCGGGCACTGGTAAAGGGTGGCGATGATGCGTTCTATAATAGAAATACCCGTCGTAGCGTTTCTTCCGAGTCAACCCGCTCACGAAACTCTCTCTCTCGTCGTGGAATCCCCGCGTCGGAGAGTAAAACGCCGAAGGCTTACTATGAAACTTACGTCTCTCGACGATGGGACGATCCACGCGAAGAGTTGTTACGTGCACGCGTATGGTGCGATTGCGTCGATTCGCTTTTCTGTACGGGGAGTAATAGAACGTTGAGTTGACTTATCGGGTCTTCGTTGGAATTACCGTCGCTGGCATTGTAAACTCCAGATGACCTTGTGATTCCTTCGTCGGGCACTGGTAAAGGGTGGCGATGATGCGTTCTATAATAGAAATACCCGTCGTAGCGTTTCTTCCGAGTCAACCCGCTCACGAAACTCTCTCTCGTCGTGGAATCCCCGCGTCGGAGAGTAAAACGCGAATTCATAGTATGGAAACTTACGTCTCTCGACGATGGGACGATCCACGCGAAGAGTTGTTACGTGCACGCGTATGGTGCGATTGCGTCGATTCGCTTTTCTGTACGGGGAGCAATAGAACGTTGAGTTGACTTATCGGGTCTTCGTTGGAATTACCGTCGCTGGCATTGTAAACTCCAGATGACCTTGTGATTCCTTCGTCGGGCACTGGTAAAGGGTGGCGATGATGCGTTCTATAATAGAAATACCCGTCGTAGCGTTTCTTCCGAGTCAACCCGCTCACGAAACTCTCTCTCGTCGTGGAATCCCCGCGTCGGAGAGTAAAACGCGAATTCATAGTATGGAAACTTACGTCTCTCGACGATG
Source organism: Nomia melanderi (assembly GCF_051020985.1). Classification (NCBI taxonomy): domain Eukaryota; kingdom Metazoa; phylum Arthropoda; class Insecta; order Hymenoptera; family Halictidae; genus Nomia; species Nomia melanderi. The sequence continues at coordinate 16,762 of NW_027475619.1, read as the reverse complement.
GGACGATCCACGCGAAGAGTTGTTACGTGCACGCGTATGGTGCGATTGCGTCGATTCGCTTTTCTGTACGGGGAGCAATAGAACGTTGAGTTGACTTATCGGGTCTTCGTTGGAATTACCGTCGCTGGCATTGTAAACTCCAGATGACCTTGTGATTCCTTCGTCGGGCACTGGTAAAGGGTGGCGATGATGCGTTCTATAATAGAAATACCCGTCGTAGCGTTTCTTCCGAGTCAACCCGCTCACGAAACTCTCTCTCGTCGTGGAATCCCCGCGTCGGAGGGTAAAACGCGATATATAATAGTATATGCCAGTGGTTCGCGCGCGTCGTCTCTGAGATACGCGGTCGACAGAGTTCCGAAAACACGTGATGTGCCACGATTTCCGTGCGTCTTACATCTTTCGACGATGGGACGATCCACGCGAAGAGAACGTTCGTGCTTGCGTGAGGTGCAACAGCGTCGATTCGCTTTTCTGTACGGGGAGAAATAGAACGTTGAGTTGACTTATCGGGTCTTCGTTGGAATTACCGTCGCTGGCATTGTAAACTCCAGATGACCTTGTGATTCCTTCGTCGGGCACTGGTAAAGGGTGGCGATGATTCGTTCTATAATAGTAATACCCGTCGTAGCGTTTCGACCGATGTCACCCGCCACGAAAGTCTCTCTCGACGTGGAAACCCCGCGCCGAAGAGTAAACGCGAAGGCTTACCATACGAAAGAAAACGGTATTATACGCCTGTGGTATGTGCGTCTCGGCTCTGTGATACGCGATCGGCAGAGTTACAAAAAAACGTTGATGGGCCACGATTTCCGTGCGTCTTACATCTTTCGACGATGGGACGATCCACGCGAAGAGTAGTTACGTGCTCGCGCGAGGTGCGATAGCGTCGATTCGCTTTTCTGTACGGGGAGAAATAGAACGATGAGTTGACTTATCGGGTCTTCGTTGGAATTACCGTCGCTGGCATTGTGAACTCCAGATGACCTTGTGATTCCTTCGTCGGGCACTGGTAAAGGGTGGCGATGATTCGTTCTATAATAGAAATACCCGTCGTAGCGATTCGGCCGAGTCACCCGCCACGAAACTCTCTCTCGTCGTGGAATCCCCATGTCGGAGAGTAAAACGCGAAGGCTAACTATATATAAGAAATATATAGTATTATTTATGCCTGTGGTTCTCCGTTTGCCCTACTCTCAGATACGCGACTCGGAGAGTTACGAATAATCGTGATGGACCACGATTTCTGTACGTCTTACATCTTTCGACGATGGGACGATCCACGCGAAGAGATCATTCCTGCTTGCGTGAGGTGCGATAGCGCCGATTCGCTTTTCTGTACGGGGAGAAATAGAACGATGAGTTGACTTATCGGGTCTTCGTTGGAATTACCGTCGCTGGCATTGTAAACTCCAGATGACCTTGTGATTCCTTCGTCGGGCACTGGTAAAGGGTGGCGATGATTCGTTCTATAATAGAAATACCCGTCGTAGCGATTCGGCCGTGTCACCCGCCACGAAAATCTCTCTCGTCGTGGAATCCCCGCGTCGTAGAGTAAACGCGAAGGCTTGCTATAGAAGACTATAGTTTATACGCCTGTGGTTCACCGGTTGCCTGCTCTCCGGGGTACGCGATCGCGCAGGAGTTACGGAAGAACTTGATGGGCCACGATCTCCAAGCGGCTATATCTTTCGACGATGGGACGATTCACGCGAAGAGAACGTTCGTGCATGCGTGAGGTGCGATAGCGTTGATTCGCTTGTCTGTACGGGGAGAAATAGAACGATGAGTTGACTTATCGGGTCTTCGTTGGAATTACCGTCGCTGGCATTGTAAACTCCAGATGACCTTGTGATTCCTTCGTCGGGCACTGGTAAAGGGTGGCGATGATTCGTTCTATAATAGAAATACCCGTCGTAGCGTTTCGACCGATGTCACCCGCCACGAAATTCTCTCTCGTCGTGGAATCCCCGCGTCGGAGAGTAACCGCCGAAGGCTTGCTATAGAAGACTATAGTTTATACGCCTGTGGTTCACCGGTTGCCGGCTCTCCGGGGCACGCGATCGCGCGAAGGTTACGGAGGGACGTGAAGCGCCCGAGCAATGAAACGTCCGCAGGAGGAAACGAGCAACCGCCGAACATTGTTTCGCGACGTTTCCATAATGTATTGTCGTTTCGCTCGCATCCCGCTTCTTTCCCCTAGTTTCCTCGACGCGTAGTTTCGCAGCCTTAGTGGACGAATCATTCTCGATTCGAGGAAAGATATGCAGTGGGGCGTGCAATGAGCCCGCCAGAGACCACGATCTCCAATGCGTCTTTACATCTTTCGACGATGGGATGATCCACGCGAAGAGAACGTTCGTGCTTGCGCGAGGTGCGTTAGCGTCGATTCGCTTTTCTGTACGGGGAGAAATAGAACGATGAGTTGACTTATCGGGTCTTCGTTGGAATTACCGTCGCTGGCATTGTAAACTCCAGATGACCTTGTGATTCCTTCGTCGGGCACTGGTAAAGGGTGGCGATGATTCGTTCTATAATAGAAATACCCGTCGTAGCGATTCGGCCGAGTCACCCGCCACGAAACTGTCTCTCTTTCGTCGTGGAAACCCCGCGTCGGAGAGTAAAACGCGCGAAGGCTGTGACTGTAACATATATATATACAGTATACAATGCCTGTGGTTTTTGCGCGTGTCGGCTCTTCGGTATACGCGATCGGCCAGAGTTACGGAGGGACGGTGAAGCGCACGAGAAATTGAAACGGCCGCACGATTGGAACCGAGCAACCGTCGAACATTGTTTCGCGACGTTTCCATAATGCGTTTTCGTTTCGCTCGCATACCGCTTCTTTTCCCCTAGTCTCTGAGACGCGTTTTCGAGCCGTTCTTCTACTATCGATTCTCGTAGAGAGAAGGGACCGGGTAGTCTGGAAGTGGAACCCGCATCTTGCGTGTACCGTACACGGAATTGAGAGGACCGGCCGTGAAGCTCGTTTTAAAGCCGTGCGTCTGACACCCAACTCTTGCGCGCCAATTTCGCGGCAAGAGATAATATGGGACGAATGACCGGCAAAGAGCCAGCTGTGAAGTCTGTTTTTTTAATCGAATCCGTGGACGTGTGTATGCCGTAGCGTCGCTCGTCGTGTTCGTTCATGGTCGTTCCGAGAGAAAGAACGAAAGCGGTAACGAAGGGACCGGCCGTGAAGCTCGTTTTAAAGCCGCGCGTCTGACACCCAACTCTTGCGCGCCAATTTCGCGGCAAGAGATAACATGGGACGAATGACCGGCAAAGAGCCAGCTGTGAAGTCTTTTTTCATTATTTGCTTTCAATCGATCGATCGGTACGATTCGTGCAACGTTTCGCGCGATGCGACGCGAAAACATGCGCGCAACAATAGATGCGTCTGATCGGAAGAACGCGAGGGTCGACTGCACGCGATGGATTCAGTATCGGGTAGGATACAAAATATATCCCCGTCGTTTCCACGCGTGCGAGTCTTCTGCGTCTTTCGCGGGTTTTTGAATGCACTATACGCCCGGAACGTCGAGAAATATATACATATTACTTGAACGTTTTTCGTCTCGAAAGGCTTCGGTGTCGTCTCCAAGGCGACGCCTGAATCTCCTTCGCGCGCTGGTCGGAGATTCAGGTATCAACTTTTATCTTCTCTTTGAAAGAAGAGAGATATTAGGTCGAACAAATGAGAATAAAATTATATATGTGAAATATAAAATTTATACGATTACCCTGAACGGTGGATCACTTGGCTCGTGGGTCGATGAAGAACGCAGCTAATTGCGCGTCAACGTGTGAACTGCAGGACACATGAACATCGACATTTCGAACGCACATTGCGGTCCACGGATACAATTCCTGGACCACGCCTGGCTGAGGGTCGTTTACGTACCATACACTGCTTGCGTAGCTCTGTCAAATCCCCGCCGTCGTTCACCTCTTCGGATCGAACGTTTTTTTACCGAAGGGCGCAAAGAACGTTTCTGAGTCGGGTTAAGAGAAGGATGCTACGTACGAGCGAACGATGGGTGTCTCGTCGGCGTTTGTCGCGGACACGCGAAAATTCTGTGAATTTCACGGACAGTGTACGTTCTAGTTGTTGCAAAACGATCGGAATCGTTTGTATGGACTCGCGTGAGTGTTCGCGGCGTCGTGCGTCGTTCAATTACGACCGCCCGCGGATACCGCTCCACTGCGATATGGATCTGAGCGACAACTTTTTCGGCTGTTCGTGAGATGAACGGTTTCGT
>NW_027475619.1:0-5000 GCF_051020985.1 Nomia melanderi | reverse complement strand
CCGCATCGACCGATACATTTTTTCCATTTTCAGTGAAAAAAAAATTTTTGTCAATTTTCTTAACGTTAAAAACGTTAATAAACTGCGTTTTTATGCGTGGATTAAACATTAAAAAAATTTTGAAATATGTGATGAAAAAGTTTACTCTTGACCGTCGGGACTTAGAAAAATTTCGAGTACCCCGGATCGCCTGCTGGAATTACCGCACGGCCTGGATAGCCCGCATCGACCGATACATTTTTTCCATTTTCAGTGAAAAAAAAATTTTTGTCAATTTTCTCAACGTTAAAAACGTTAATAAACTGCGTTTTTATGCGTGGATTAAACATTAAAAAAATTTTGAAATATGTGATGAAAAAGTTTACTCTTGACCGTTCGGACTTAGAAAAATTTCGAGTACCTCGGATCGCCGGCTGGAATTACCGCACGGCATGGACAGCCCGCATCGACCGATACATTTTTTCCATTTTCAGTGAAAAAAAAATTTTTGTCAATTTTCTCAACGTTAAAAACGTTAATAAACTGCGTTTTTATGCGTGGATTAAACATTAAAAAAATTTTGAAATATGTGATGAAAAAGTTTACTCTTGACCGTCGGGACTTAGAAAAATTTCGAGTACCCCGGATCGCCTGCTGGAATTACCGCACGGCCTGGATAGCCCGCATCGACCGATACATTTTTTCCATTTTCAGTGAAAAAAAAATTTTTGTCAATTTTCTCAACGTTAAAAACGTTAATAAACTGCGTTTTTATGCGTGGATTAAACATTAAAAAAATTTTGAAATATGTGATGAAAAAGTTTACTCTTGACCGTCGGGACTTAGAAAAATTTCGAGTACCCCGGATCGCCTGCTGGCATTACCGCACGGCCTGGACAGCTCGCTCCGACGAATCGGTTTTTTCCATTTTTTCCGAAAAATAAATTTTTGTAATTTTTTTTAATGTCAAAAACGTTAATAAACGTCATGTTTACGCATGGATTAAACATTGAAATAATTTTAAAACGCTTATTAAAAAAGTTGTTGTCGACCGTGGGACTTAGAAAAATTTCGGGAAGTCCGATTCGCCTGCTGGAATTACCGCACGGGCTGGACACCTCGCTCCGACGAATCGGTTTTTTCCATTTTTTTTGAAAAATAAATTTTTGTAATTTTTTTTAATGTTAAAAACGTTAATAAACGTCATGTTTACGCATGGATTAAACATTGAAATAATTTTAAAACGCTTATTAAAAAAGTTGGTGTCGACCGTGGGACTTAGAAAAATTTCGGGAAGTCCGATTCGCCTGCTGGAATTACCGCACGGGCTGGACACCTCGCTCCGACGAATCGGTTTTTTCCATTTTTTCCGAAAAATAAATTTTTGTAATTTTTTTTAATGTTAAAAACGTTAATAAACGTCATGTTTACGCATGGATTAAACATTGAAATAATTTTAAAACGCTTATTAAAAAAGTTGGTGTCGACCGTGGGACTTAGAAAAATTTCGGGAAGTCCGATTCGCCTGCTGGAATTACCGCACGGGCTGGACACCTCGCTCCGACGAATCGGTTTTTTCCATTTTTTTTGAAAAATAAATTTTTGTAATTTTTTTTAATGTTAAAAACGTTAATAAACGTCATGTTTACGCATGGATTAAACATTGAAATAATTTTAAAACGCTTATTAAAAAAGTTGGTGTCGACCGTGGGACTTAGAAAAATTTCGGGAAGTCCGATTCGCCTGCTGGAATTACCGCACGGGCTGGACACCTCGCTCCGACGAATCGGTTTTTTCCATTTTTTCCGAAAAATAAATTTTTGTAATTTTTTTAATGTCAAAAACGTTAATAAACGTCATGTTTACGCATGGATTAAACATTGAAATAATTTTAAAACGCTTATTAAAAAAGTTGTTGTCGACCGTGGGACTTAGAAAAATTTCGGGAAGTCCGATTCGCCTGCTGGAATTACCGCACGGGCTGGACACCTCGCTCCGACGAATCGGTTTTTTCCATTTTTTTTGAAAAATAAATTTTTGTAATTTTTTTTAATGTTAAAAACGTTAATAAACGTCATGTTTACGCATGGATTAAACATTGAAATAATTTTAAAACGCTTATTAAAAAAGTTGGTGTCGACCGTGGGACTTAGAAAAATTTCGGGAAGTCCGATTCGCCTGCTGGAATTACCGCACGGGCTGGACACCTCGCTCCGACGAATCGGTTTTTTCCATTTTTTTTGAAAAATAAATTTTTGTAATTTTTTTTAATGTTAAAAACGTTAATAAACGTCATGTTTACGCATGGATTAAACATTGAAATAATTTTAAAACGCTTATTAAAAAAGTTGTTGTCGACCGTGGGACTTAGAAAAATTTCGGGAAGTCCGATTCGCCTGCTGGAATTACCGCACGGGCTGGACACCTCGCTCCGACGAATCGGTTTTTTCCATTTTTTTTGAAAAATAAATTTTTGTAATTTTTTTTAATGTTAAAAACGTTAATAAACGTCATGTTTACGCATGGATTAAACATTGAAATAATTTTAAAACGCTTATTAAAAAAGTTGGTGTCGACCGTGGGACTTAGAAAAATTTCGGGAAGTCCGATTCGCCTGCTGGAATTACCGCACGGGCTGGACACCTCGCTCCGACGAATCGGTTTTTTCCATTTTTTTTGAAAAATAAATTTTTGTAATTTTTTTTAATGTTAAAAACGTTAATAAACGTCATGTTTACGCATGGATTAAACATTGAAATAATTTTAAAACGCTTATTAAAAAAGTTGGTGTCGACCGTGGGACTTAGAAAAATTTCGGAAGTCCGATTCGCCTGCTGGAATTACCGCACGGGCTGGACACCTCGCTCCGACGAATCGGTTTTTTCCATTTTTTTTGAAAAATAAATTTTTGTAATTTTTTTTAATGTTAAAAACGTTAATAAACGTCATGTTTACGCATGGATTAAACATTGAAATAATTTTAAAACGCTTATTAAAAAAGTTGGTGTCGACCGTGGGACTTAGAAAAATTTCGGGAAGTCCGATTCGCCTGCTGGAATTACCGCACGGGCTGGACACCTCGCTCCGACGAATCGGTTTTTTCCATTTTTTTTGAAAAATAAATTTTTGTAATTTTTTTTAATGTTAAAAACGTTAATAAACGTCATGTTTACGCATGGATTAAACATTGAAATAATTTTAAAACGCTTATTAAAAAAGTTGGTGTCGACCGTGGGACTTAGAAAAATTTCGGGAAGTCCGATTCGCCTGCTGGAATTACCGCACGGGCTGGACACCTCGCTCCGACGAATCGGTTTTTTCCATTTTTTTTGAAAAATAAATTTTTGTAATTTTTTTTAATGTTAAAAACGTTAATAAACGTCATGTTTACGCATGGATTAAACATTGAAATAATTTTAAAACGCTTATTAAAAAAGTTTACTCTTGACCGTGGGGACTTAGAAAAATTCCGGCTTGCACGGATTCGACCACTCTGTTTTTCGGAGTTTCTGAGAAAAATAAATTTTTGTAATTTTTTTCATTATGATTTCTGAGTTCTCCCAGTAGTTTAATGTAAGGATTAAGCATTTAAAAATTTTTAAATCGAATATTAAAAAAGTTTACTCTTGCAATTTTTGGAAAAAAAAAATTCTAAAAAATTTTTCTTTCGGTGGAAACTAACGTTTAATATGTACAATAACGATTTATCGAATAAAAATCGTATGTTAATATATGTTCGAATCGACCATAGTTTCAGCGGCTAAGTACCAGCAGCCCGGCCGGTTGGTCTGTACGCGCGGCAGTTTACCACCATAAGCGCCCGTGCTGAGCGGCCGGCGCCGCGGTCGTCGCGGCCGCCCGTTTGGTTACTATAAGAGAGCACGTCGGTTCGAGCGGACCGGTCGGCGCAGCGGCGGGCGAGCGGCTATTCTACGATCTCGGTCGAGAAGCAGTCGTTCAGCTCCTCGAGGTCCATTCCTCGACTGTTCTGTACCGCGTTCCGTTGCGAATTTTTCTCTACACAGCATGACCACGGGTCGGTGTCTCAGACCGAATGGCCCTTATGTGGTAAGCCAGAATGTTGGGTTGGATACAACGTATATTCGTTATACTTGTACGACTCTCACATCAACTCTCAGAAACCCAAAAGGGGTTTTCTATCCGAGCGAAAATATATTTTTCGTATACAAAAATTTAATGGCAAAGACCAAACGAAATACTACACACAAAAAGGGGCGACGAACAAAAATTGTTCGAATGAAATATAATATATACATATAAATTGAGGTGTCCTAAGAGAGAAATACATAAACTAAGAGGTATATATTATAAGAAATATATATTATTTCTGGGCAAAGAAGAGAGAACGAAAAGAAGAGTATGATCTTTAACGCGAGGGCCTCGACATGGGTACGCCTAGCATGGTTCGCGCTTTCTCGATATGTCCAGCATGTTAACGTACGCGGTCTTCGGACTTCGTGCGTTATGTCCGTGCTTACACGATGGAGAGCGCTCGAGCATACGTGCTTACAAACCTGAAAGTCGATGTGACATCCGAGATTCTTTTTCTTCTAAAAAGATCTCGGAGAGATACACGGGAGAGTTTGAAATTTTTGGAGGTCCTCCTGATGTATATGCGCGGATATACCCATGTGGTAATTCGTGCGGAGTTGGTAATCTAATAGTGGAGCGAAATTTACCAACTCGAAAGAGAAGAGAGAAGAGAGTAGAGAGAAGAGAGAGGAGAAAGAGAACTGTCTTAAAGACGAGAAAAAGTATCGTCGATCCGACTCTTAAGGGGAGAGAGTCGGCGACTAAGATATATATATACATACATATTTTTGCTTCGTATGATGAAAATTTACTCGAAGCTCCCTGGTTGATCCTGCCAGTAGTCATATGCTTGTCTCAAAGATTAAGCCATGCATGTCTCAGTACATGCCGTATTAAGGTGAAACCGCGAATGGCTCATTAAATCAGTTATGGTTCCTTAGATCGTACCCACATTTACTTGGATAACT
>NW_027475618.1:27500-35000 GCF_051020985.1 Nomia melanderi | reverse complement strand
GAAAGATACATACATATATATATATAAGTGTACGAGTTCAATTTCTGCACACACTCGATACACAAGAGAAATAATATTATATATACAGAGGAGGAAGGAGCGATAAACGTGCAACAACGCTTCCTCGTGAAAAATACTTGAACGATCATGCACAGAGAGGTATCTCGATACCTGCTTTGCTGTATGACTAGACGGCTTACGCGCGGAGAGTTCATCTCCCGTCCGTCGGAAATTTCGAACGGCTTACGCGCGGAGAAATACACTTCTCCCGTCCGTCGAAATTTTTTTTTTTTACTTTGAACAAGGCGCATAGAGCCCGCCGAACCACGATTTCCGTGCGTCTTACATCTTTCGACGATGGGACGATCCACGCGAAGAGTTGTTTCGTGCTCGCGCGAGGTGCGATAGCGTCGATTCGCTTTTCTGTACGGGGAGAAATAGAACGATGAGTTGACTTATCGGGTCTTCGTTGGAATTACCGTCGCTGGCATTGTAAACTCCAGATGACCTTGTGATTCCTTCGTCGGGCACTGGTAAAGGGTGGCGATGATTCGTTCTATAATAGAAATACCCGTCGTAGCGATTCGGCCGAGACACCCGCCACGAAACACTCTCTCGTCGTGGAATCCCCGCGTCGGAGAGTAAAACGCGCGAAGGCTTACTATGAGAGAAGAAATAGTATATGCCGGTGGTTCGCGTGTGTAGGCTCTATACGAAATTGCGATTCAAGAGAGTAGGAAAAGACGCGATGAACCACGATTTCCGTGCGTCTTACGTCTCTCGACGATGGGACGATCCACGCGAAGAGTTGTTACGTGCTCGCGCGAGGTGCGATAGCGTCGATTCGCTTTTCTGTACGGGGAGAAATAGAACGATGAGCTGACTTATCGGGTCTTCGTTGGAATTACCGTCGCTGGCATTGTAAACTCCAGATGACCTTGTGATTCCTTCGTCGGGCACTGGTAAAGGGTGGCGATGATTCGTTCTATAATAGAAATACCCGTCGTAGCGTTTCGGCCTAGTCACCCGCCACGAAACACTCTCTCGTCGTGGAATCCCCGCGTCGGAGAGTAAAACGCCGAAGGCTTACTTATGAAACTTACGTCTCTCGACGATGGGACGATCCACGCGAAGAGTTGTTACGTGCACGCGTATGGTGCGATTGCGTCGATTCGCTTTTCTGTACGGGGAGCAATAGAACGTTGAGTTGACTTATCGGGTCTTCGTTGGAATTACCGTCGCTGGCATTGTAAACTCCAGATGACCTTGTGATTCCTTCGTCGGGCACTGGTAAAGGGTGGCGATGATGCGTTCTATAATAGAAATACCCGTCGTAGCGTTTCTTCCGAGTCAACCCGCTCACGAAACACTCTCTCGTCGTGGAATCCCCGCGTCGGAGAGTAAAACGCGAATTCATAGTATGGAAACTTACGTCTCTCGACGATGGGACGATCCACGCGAAGAGTTGTTACGTGCACGCGTATGGTGCGATTGCGTCGATTCGCTTTTCTGTACGGGGAGTAATAGAACGTTGAGTTGACTTATCGGGTCTTCGTTGGAATTACCGTCGCTGGCATTGTAAACTCCAGATGACCTTGTGATTCCTTCGTCGGGCACTGGTAAAGGGTGGCGATGATGCGTTCTATAATAGAAATACCCGTCGTAGCGTTTCTTCCGAGTCAACCCGCTCACGAAACTCTCTCTCGTCGTGGAATCCCCGCGTCGGAGAGTAAAACGCGAATTCATACTATGAAAACTTACGTCTCTCGACGATGGGACGATCCACGCGAAGAGTTGTTTACGTGCACGCGTATGGTGCGATTGCGTCGATTCGCTTTTCTGTACGGGGAGAAATAGAACGTTGAGTTGACTTATCGGGTCTTCGTTGGAATTACCGTCGCTGGCATTGTAAACTCCAGATGACCTTGTGATTCCTTCGTCGGGCACTGGTAAAGGGTGGCGATGATGCGTTCTATAATAGAAATACCCGTCGTAGCGTTTCTTCCGAGTCAACCCGCTCACGAAACTCTCTCTCGTCGTGGAATCCCCGCGTCGGAGAGTAAAACGCGAATTAATACTATGAAAACTTACGTCTCTCGACGATGGGACGATCCACGCGAAGAGTTGTTTACGTGCACGCGTATGGTGCGATTGCGTCGATTCGCTTTTCTGTACGGGGAGAAATAGAACGTTGAGTTGACTTATCGGGTCTTCGTTGGAATTACCGTCGCTGGCATTGTAAACTCCAGATGACCTTGTGATTCCTTCGTCGGGCACTGGTAAAGGGTGGCGATGATGCGTTCTATAATAGAAATACCCGTCGTAGCGTTTCTTCCGAGTCAACCCGCTCACGAAACACTCTCTCGTCGTGGAATCCCCGCGTCGGAGAGTAAAACGCGAATTCATAGTATGGAAACTTACGTCTCTCGACGATGGGACGATCCACGCGAAGAGTTGTTACGTGCACGCGTATGGTGCGATTGCGTCGATTCGCTTTTCTGTACGGGGAGTAATAGAACGTTGAGTTGACTTATCGGGTCTTCGTTGGAATTACCGTCGCTGGCATTGTAAACTCCAGATGACCTTGTGATTCCTTCGTCGGGCACTGGTAAAGGGTGGCGATGATGCGTTCTATAATAGAAATACCCGTCGTAGCGTTTCTTCCGAGTCAACCCGCTCACGAAACTCTCTCTCGTCGTGGAATCCCCGCGTCGGAGAGTAAAACGCGAATTCATAGTATGGAAACTTACGTCTCTCGACGATGGGACGATCCACGCGAAGAGTTGTTACGTGCACGCGTATGGTGCGATTGCGTCGATTCGCTTTTCTGTACGGGGAGCAATAGAACGTTGAGTTGACTTATCGGGTCTTCGTTGGAATTACCGTCGCTGGCATTGTAAACTCCAGATGACCTTGTGATTCCTTCGTCGGGCACTGGTAAAGGGTGGCGATGATGCGTTCTATAATAGAAATACCCGTCGTAGCGTTTCTTCCGAGTCAACCCGCTCACGAAACTCTCTCTCGTCGTGGAATCCCCGCGTCGGAGAGTAAAACGCGAATTCATAGTATGGAAACTTACGTCTCTCGACGATGGGACGATCCACGCGAAGAGTTGTTACGTGCACGCGTATGGTGCGATTGCGTCGATTCGCTTTTCTGTACGGGGAGCAATAGAACGTTGAGTTGACTTATCGGGTCTTCGTTGGAATTACCGTCGCTGGCATTGTAAACTCCAGATGACCTTGTGATTCCTTCGTCGGGCACTGGTAAAGGGTGGCGATGATGCGTTCTATAATAGAAATACCCGTCGTAGCGTTTCTTCCGAGTCAACCCGCTCACGAAACTCTCTCTCGTCGTGGAATCCCCGCGTCGGAGGGTAAAACGCGATATATAATAGTATATGCCAGTGGTTCGCGCGCGTCGTCTCTGAGATACGCGGTCGACAGAGTTCCGAAAACACGTGATGTGCCACGATTTCCGTGCGTCTTACATCTTTCGACGATGGGACGATCCACGCGAAGAGAACGTTCGTGCTTGCGTGAGGTGCAACAGCGTCGATTCGCTTTTCTGTACGGGGAGAAATAGAACGTTGAGTTGACTTATCGGGTCTTCGTTGGAATTACCGTCGCTGGCATTGTAAACTCCAGATGACCTTGTGATTCCTTCGTCGGGCACTGGTAAAGGGTGGCGATGATTCGTTCTATAATAGTAATACCCGTCGTAGCGTTTCGACCGATGTCACCCGCCACGAAAGTCTCTCTCGACGTGGAAACCCCGCGCCGAAGAGTAAACGCGAAGGCTTACCATACGAAAGAAAACGGTATTATACGCCTGTGGTATGTGCGTCTCGGCTCTGTGATACGCGATCGGCAGAGTTACAAAAAAACGTTGATGGGCCACGATTTCCGTGCGTCTTACATCTTTCGACGATGGGACGATCCACGCGAAGAGTAGTTACGTGCTCGCGCGAGGTGCGATAGCGTCGATTCGCTTTTCTGTACGGGGAGAAATAGAACGATGAGTTGACTTATCGGGTCTTCGTTGGAATTACCGTCGCTGGCATTGTGAACTCCAGATGACCTTGTGATTCCTTCGTCGGGCACTGGTAAAGGGTGGCGATGATTCGTTCTATAATAGAAATACCCGTCGTAGCGATTCGGCCGAGTCACCCGCCACGAAACTCTCTCTCGTCGTGGAATCCCCATGTCGGAGAGTAAAACGCGAAGGCTAACTATATATAAGAAATATATAGTATTATTTATGCCTGTGGTTCTCCGTTTGCCCTACTCTCAGATACGCGACTCGGAGAGTTACGAATAATCGTGATGGACCACGATTTCTGTACGTCTTACATCTTTCGACGATGGGACGATCCACGCGAAGAGATCATTCCTGCTTGCGTGAGGTGCGATAGCGCCGATTCGCTTTTCTGTACGGGGAGAAATAGAACGATGAGTTGACTTATCGGGTCTTCGTTGGAATTACCGTCGCTGGCATTGTAAACTCCAGATGACCTTGTGATTCCTTCGTCGGGCACTGGTAAAGGGTGGCGATGATTCGTTCTATAATAGAAATACCCGTCGTAGCGATTCGGCCGTGTCACCCGCCACGAAAATCTCTCTCGTCGTGGAATCCCCGCGTCGTAGAGTAAACGCGAAGGCTTGCTATAGAAGACTATAGTTTATACGCCTGTGGTTCACCGGTTGCCTGCTCTCCGGGGTACGCGATCGCGCAGGAGTTACGGAAGAACTTGATGGGCCACGATCTCCAAGCGGCTATATCTTTCGACGATGGGACGATTCACGCGAAGAGAACGTTCGTGCATGCGTGAGGTGCGATAGCGTTGATTCGCTTGTCTGTACGGGGAGAAATAGAACGATGAGTTGACTTATCGGGTCTTCGTTGGAATTACCGTCGCTGGCATTGTAAACTCCAGATGACCTTGTGATTCCTTCGTCGGGCACTGGTAAAGGGTGGCGATGATTCGTTCTATAATAGAAATACCCGTCGTAGCGTTTCGACCGATGTCACCCGCCACGAAATTCTCTCTCGTCGTGGAATCCCCGCGTCGGAGAGTAACCGCCGAAGGCTTGCTATAGAAGACTATAGTTTATACGCCTGTGGTTCACCGGTTGCCGGCTCTCCGGGGCACGCGATCGCGCGAAGGTTACGGAGGGACGTGAAGCGCCCGAGCAATGAAACGTCCGCAGGAGGAAACGAGCAACCGCCGAACATTGTTTCGCGACGTTTCCATAATGTATTGTCGTTTCGCTCGCATCCCGCTTCTTTCCCCTAGTTTCCTCGACGCGTAGTTTCGCAGCCTTAGTGGACGAATCATTCTCGATTCGAGGAAAGATATGCAGTGGGGCGTGCAATGAGCCCGCCAGAGACCACGATCTCCAATGCGTCTTTACATCTTTCGACGATGGGATGATCCACGCGAAGAGAACGTTCGTGCTTGCGCGAGGTGCGTTAGCGTCGATTCGCTTTTCTGTACGGGGAGAAATAGAACGATGAGTTGACTTATCGGGTCTTCGTTGGAATTACCGTCGCTGGCATTGTAAACTCCAGATGACCTTGTGATTCCTTCGTCGGGCACTGGTAAAGGGTGGCGATGATTCGTTCTATAATAGAAATACCCGTCGTAGCGATTCGGCCGAGTCACCCGCCACGAAACTGTCTCTCTTTCGTCGTGGAAACCCCGCGTCGGAGAGTAAAACGCGCGAAGGCTGTGACTGTAACATATATATATACAGTATACAATGCCTGTGGTTTTTGCGCGTGTCGGCTCTTCGGTATACGCGATCGGCCAGAGTTACGGAGGGACGGTGAAGCGCACGAGAAATTGAAACGGCCGCACGATTGGAACCGAGCAACCGTCGAACATTGTTTCGCGACGTTTCCATAATGCGTTTTCGTTTCGCTCGCATACCGCTTCTTTTCCCCTAGTCTCTGAGACGCGTTTTCGAGCCGTTCTTCTACTATCGATTCTCGTAGAGAGAAGGGACCGGGTAGTCTGGAAGTGGAACCCGCATCTTGCGTGTACCGTACACGGAATTGAGAGGACCGGCCGTGAAGCTCGTTTTAAAGCCGTGCGTCTGACACCCAACTCTTGCGCGCCAATTTCGCGGCAAGAGATAATATGGGACGAATGACCGGCAAAGAGCCAGCTGTGAAGTCTGTTTTTTTAATCGAATCCGTGGACGTGTGTATGCCGTAGCGTCGCTCGTCGTGTTCGTTCATGGTCGTTCCGAGAGAAAGAACGAAAGCGGTAACGAAGGGACCGGCCGTGAAGCTCGTTTTAAAGCCGCGCGTCTGACACCCAACTCTTGCGCGCCAATTTCGCGGCAAGAGATAACATGGGACGAATGACCGGCAAAGAGCCAGCTGTGAAGTCTTTTTTCATTATTTGCTTTCAATCGATCGATCGGTACGATTCGTGCAACGTTTCGCGCGATGCGACGCGAAAACATGCGCGCAACAATAGATGCGTCTGATCGGAAGAACGCGAGGGTCGACTGCACGCGATGGATTCAGTATCGGGTAGGATACAAAATATATCCCCGTCGTTTCCACGCGTGCGAGTCTTCTGCGTCTTTCGCGGGTTTTTGAATGCACTATACGCCCGGAACGTCGAGAAATATATACATATTACTTGAACGTTTTTCGTCTCGAAAGGCTTCGGTGTCGTCTCCAAGGCGACGCCTGAATCTCCTTCGCGCGCTGGTCGGAGATTCAGGTATCAACTTTTATCTTCTCTTTGAAAGAAGAGAGATATTAGGTCGAACAAATGAGAATAAAATTATATATGTGAAATATAAAATTTATACGATTACCCTGAACGGTGGATCACTTGGCTCGTGGGTCGATGAAGAACGCAGCTAATTGCGCGTCAACGTGTGAACTGCAGGACACATGAACATCGACATTTCGAACGCACATTGCGGTCCACGGATACAATTCCTGGACCACGCCTGGCTGAGGGTCGTTTACGTACCATACACTGCTTGCGTAGCTCTGTCAAATCCCCGCAGTCGTTCACCTCTTCGGATCGAACGTTTTTTTACCGAAGGGCGCAAAGAACGTTTCTGAGTCGGGTTAAGAGAAGGATGCTACGTACGAGCGAACGATGGGTGTCTCGTCGGCGTTTGTCGCGGACACGCGAAAATTCTGTGAATTTCACGGACAGTGTACGTTCTAGTTGTTGCAAAACGATCGGAATCGTTTGTATGGACTCGCGTGAGTGTTCGCGGCGTCGTGCGTCGTTCAATTACGACCGCCCGCGGATACCGCTCCACTGCGATATGGATCTGAGCGACAACTTTTTCGGCTGTTCGTGAGATGAACGGTTTCGTGTGTTTAGAAAAATTTTTTTTCCCGCGCTCCCGACGTCACCTGAAATGATGCGTCAGAGGTGAAAGAAAATATTAAGAAGTCGAGAGAGAGAGAGACTACACACGTTTTATTCATATTTTGTATACCGTGCGTGAGACGGATGTG
>NW_027475618.1:20000-22500 GCF_051020985.1 Nomia melanderi | reverse complement strand
ATAGTCGTACCCATAGCCAGACCCTGAAACTGGCACAATTAAACATGCGCGGATCCCAAATCGTCTCCCTCGAAATGTCCCGTATTATGGGGGAGAAGAATATCGACATCCTGTTCATGCAGGAGCCGTACAACGTGAAGGGCAAATTCATCGGCCTCACGAATTGCACGGCAGTCACGGGCGCGGAGCCTGGCAACCGAGCCATGGCTGGTATCGCGATACGCAATCCCAACCTCGAGTCCCTTAAGCTGTCGCATCTCAGCGACGACTATTGTACGTGTATCGAGGTAACAGGACCATTTGGGAAACTGTACCTCGCTAGCGTATATTTCAAATTCTCGCACGATATCGAAAGATATCTGGCGAGAATCTCGCAAATATGCCGCTCCCTCCGCGGACAGAGATTAATAATCGCTGCCGATGCCAACGCGAAGTCTTCGCTTTGGCACAGCACCACAACCGATCCGCGAGGCGAAGAATTGGAATGGGTCGTAACCCAGGAAAATCTAGTAGTCCTCAACGAACCCGGTAACGCCCCCACATTCCGCAACCATAAAGGATCCTCCAACGTAGATGTAACGCTGTCAAGCCTACCGACCGTCGGGTACATAGGAAGCTGGAAGGTCCATGAAAATTGGACATCCAGCGACCACAACGCAATCACCTTCACGTATAAGGCCCCCACCACAATGGGACCCGCCTCCGCGAGCCCCAGATTTAATACATCCAGGGCCGATTGGGCTAAATTCCAATCGAACCTGGAAATAATCAAAAGCAGCCTCCTCCGCGATTCCCGGCAGGACAGCAAATCTGCAATTGAGGCCTCAGCTGCGTCTCTCCAAGACGCAATCATTACGGCTGCGCAAAAATCCCTCCCGAGAAAGAAAATTTTCCCCAAATCGGTTCCCTGGTGGACGGAAAACCTGACCCGGCTAAAGAAGAAAACTTACCGCATGCGGAAGTCCTTCCAGGTCGAGTCGGACCCTTCCATCAGGGAGGCGAAACGCGTCGCGTACCTTCAGATCCGCAGGAAGTATTCCTACGAAATCCAGGCCGCCAAGCGATCAAGCTGGCGGGACTTCGTAACGGAATCCTGCGCGAAAAACCCATGGGGAGCGGCGTATAAAATCTGCGTCAAAAAGATCAGCCCCGATAAAGCCCTGGCCACTTCCCCGGTTCTGTCCGGCTCCACTATCACGTGGGAGGAGACCGCATTAAGCCTCCTCCACGCCCTTGTTCCCGACGACGCCCCGGACACGCTCGAGTGTCAACGTCGTAAAAGGTCCGCGAGCGTAACCCCCCCGGATACCCCAGACACTCCGCCCTTCACGGAACAGGAAATTTGCCATGCAATCGGCTCGATTCGCAATGGCAAAGCTCCAGGTTCCGACCTTATCGAGGTCAGAATGCTTAAGGCCGCTTATCCGGTCCTAATAAGCGAAATCTCAGCCCTCTTCAACGGCTGCCTGTCACAAGGCAGCTTCCCGAAGCCATGGAAATATGGCTCGATACGCGCCCTCCTCAAAAGCCCCGATAGGGACGAGTCCGCGGCCAGCTCCTACAGGCCCATCTGCCTTCTCTCGGTGGTTGGGAAATCCCTGGAGAAGCTGATCCGCGAAAGGCTGGAGCCCATTTTTCTCCACCCCGGCTATGCTTCCCCTAGGCAGTTCGGCTTCCGAAAGGGAAGGTCGACGACTGACGCCATCCGCGCCGTCCGCAGCGGGCTCGAGGGGTCAACGACAAAATACGCGCTTGCGATTTTGTTCGACATCTCGGGCGCGTTCGACAACGTATGGTGGCCCAGCGTCCTCTTTCGCCTCAAGGAGCGGAACTGCCCGCGAAACCTATATAGACTCGTCGCGGATTATCTCAACGACCGTACGGCCTCACTGATAGGGAAATTGACCCGTGTCGAGAAACAGGTAACCAGAGGCTGTCCTCAGGGCTCAATCTTAGGGCCCAGCCTCTGGAACCTTGTGTTCGATAGCCTGCTGATTACCCTGGCCAACGAGGGCGTAGAGGCGTTCGCCTACGCGGACGACCTCCTTATCCTCGTCCCAGGAAACAGCAGGCTCGAGTTGCAGGAGAAGGGACAGCACGCGACAACCATCATTGAGAAATGGTGCGAGTCCGAGAAGCTGACCCTTTCACAGGAAAAAGCAGAGATGATCCTCTTCCGTGGTCATCTCGATATTCGAAGGCCCCCAACAATTAAGATTCAATCGAGGCAGATACGTATGGTTGAGACCGTAAAATATCTCGGCGTCTACCTCGATCAAGGCCTGAGGATCCGGACGCACGCCCGGAAAATCAGGTCGAAGTGCGCCGAGAAATATAATTCCATGGCCGCTATAGCCCGCAGGAGCTGGGGACTCAAATACGAGTCCCTAGATGTCCTTTACAAGGGACTTTTCCTGCCAATCGCCACGTACGCCGCCCCCGCGTGGAGCGACCTGGTAAATAAGACCTCAGCCTCAGAACTCCTAAGGGCGCAAAGGTA
>NW_027475618.1:5000-15000 GCF_051020985.1 Nomia melanderi | reverse complement strand
GAAAAAAAAATTTTTGTCAATTTTCTCAACGTTAAAAACGTTAATAAACTGCGTTTTTATGCGTGGATTAAACATTAAAAAAATTTTGAAATATGTGATGAAAAAGTTTACTCTTGACCGTCGGGACTTAGAAAAATTTCGAGTACCCCGGATCGCCTGCTGGCATTACCGCACGGCCTGGACAGCTCGCTCCGACGAATCGGTTTTTTCCATTTTTTTTGAAAAATAAATTTTTGTAATTTTTTTTAATGTTAAAAACGTTAATAAACGTCATGTTTACGCATGGATTAAACATTGAAATAATTTTAAAACGCTTATTAAAAAAGTTGGTGTCGACCGTGGGACTTAGAAAAATTTCGGGAAGTCCGATTCGCCTGCTGGAATTACCGCACGGGCTGGACACCTCGCTCCGACGAATCGGTTTTTTCCATTTTTTCCGAAAAATAAATTTTTGTAATTTTTTTTAATGTTAAAAACGTTAATAAACGTCATGTTTACGCATGGATTAAACATTGAAATAATTTTAAAACGCTTATTAAAAAAGTTGGTGTCGACCGTGGGACTTAGAAAAATTTCGGGAAGTCCGATTCGCCTGCTGGAATTACCGCACGGGCTGGACACCTCGCTCCGACGAATCGGTTTTTTCCATTTTTTTTGAAAAATAAATTTTTGTAATTTTTTTTAATGTTAAAAACGTTAATAAACGTCATGTTTACGCATGGATTAAACATTGAAATAATTTTAAAACGCTTATTAAAAAAGTTGGTGTCGACCGTGGGACTTAGAAAAATTTCGGGAAGTCCGATTCGCCTGCTGGAATTACCGCACGGGCTGGACACCTCGCTCCGACGAATCGGTTTTTTCCATTTTTTCCGAAAAATAAATTTTTGTAATTTTTTTTAATGTTAAAAACGTTAATAAACGTCATGTTTACGCATGGATTAAACATTGAAATAATTTTAAAACGCTTATTAAAAAAGTTGGTGTCGACCGTGGGACTTAGAAAAATTTCGGGAAGTCCGATTCGCCTGCTGGAATTACCGCACGGGCTGGACACCTCGCTCCGACGAATCGGTTTTTTCCATTTTTTCCGAAAAATAAATTTTTGTAATTTTTTTTAATGTTAAAAACGTTAATAAACGTCATGTTTACGCATGGATTAAACATTGAAATAATTTTAAAACGCTTATTAAAAAAGTTGGTGTCGACCGTGGGACTTAGAAAAATTTCGGGAAGTCCGATTCGCCTGCTGGAATTACCGCACGGGCTGGACACCTCGCTCCGACGAATCGGTTTTTTCCATTTTTTCCGAAAAATAAATTTTTGTAATTTTTTTTAATGTTAAAAACGTTAATAAACGTCATGTTTACGCATGGATTAAACATTGAAATAATTTTAAAACGCTTATTAAAAAAGTTGGTGTCGACCGTGGGACTTAGAAAAATTTCGGGAAGTCCGATTCGCCTGCTGGAATTACCGCACGGGCTGGACACCTCGCTCCGACGAATCGGTTTTTTCCATTTTTTCCGAAAAATAAATTTTTGTAATTTTTTTTAATGTTAAAAACGTTAATAAACGTCATGTTTACGCATGGATTAAACATTGAAATAATTTTAAAACGCTTATTAAAAAAGTTGGTGTCGACCGTGGGACTTAGAAAAATTTCGGGAAGTCCGATTCGCCTGCTGGAATTACCGCACGGGCTGGACACCTCGCTCCGACGAATCGGTTTTTTCCATTTTTTTTGAAAAATAAATTTTTGTAATTTTTTTTAATGTTAAAAACGTTAATAAACGTCATGTTTACGCATGGATTAAACATTGAAATAATTTTAAAACGCTTATTAAAAAAGTTGGTGTCGACCGTGGGACTTAGAAAAATTTCGGGAAGTCCGATTCGCCTGCTGGAATTACCGCACGGGCTGGACACCTCGCTCCGACGAATCGGTTTTTTCCATTTTTTCCGAAAAATAAATTTTTGTAATTTTTTTTAATGTTAAAAACGTTAATAAACGTCATGTTTACGCATGGATTAAACATTGAAATAATTTTAAAACGCTTATTAAAAAAGTTGGTGTCGACCGTGGGACTTAGAAAAATTTCGGGAAGTCCGATTCGCCTGCTGGAATTACCGCACGGGCTGGACACCTCGCTCCGACGAATCGGTTTTTTCCATTTTTTCCGAAAAATAAATTTTTGTAATTTTTTTTAATGTTAAAAACGTTAATAAACGTCATGTTTACGCATGGATTAAACATTGAAATAATTTTAAAACGCTTATTAAAAAAGTTGGTGTCGACCGTGGGACTTAGAAAAATTTCGGGAAGTCCGATTCGCCTGCTGGAATTACCGCACGGGCTGGACACCTCGCTCCGACGAATCGGTTTTTTCCATTTTTTCCGAAAAATAAATTTTTGTAATTTTTTTTAATGTTAAAAACGTTAATAAACGTCATGTTTACGCATGGATTAAACATTGAAATAATTTTAAAACGCTTATTAAAAAAGTTGGTGTCGACCGTGGGACTTAGAAAAATTTCGGGAAGTCCGATTCGCCTGCTGGAATTACCGCACGGGCTGGACACCTCGCTCCGACGAATCGGTTTTTTCCATTTTTTCCGAAAAATAAATTTTTGTAATTTTTTTTAATGTTAAAAACGTTAATAAACGTCATGTTTACGCATGGATTAAACATTGAAATAATTTTAAAACGCTTATTAAAAAAGTTGGTGTCGACCGTGGGACTTAGAAAAATTTCGGGAAGTCCGATTCGCCTGCTGGAATTACCGCACGGGCTGGACACCTCGCTCCGACGAATCGGTTTTTTCCATTTTTTTTGAAAAATAAATTTTTGTAATTTTTTTTAATGTTAAAAACGTTAATAAACGCCATGTTTACGCATGGATTAAACATTGAAATAATTTTAAAACGCTTATTAAAAAAGTTGGTGTCGACCGTGGGACTTAGAAAAATTTCGGGAAGTCCGATTCGCCTGCTGGAATTACCGCACGGGCTGGACACCTCGCTCCGACGAATCGGTTTTTTCCATTTTTTCCGAAAAATAAATTTTTGTAATTTTTTTTAATGTTAAAAACGTTAATAAACGTCATGTTTACGCATGGATTAAACATTGAAATAATTTTAAAACGCTTATTAAAAAAGTTGGTGTCGACCGTGGGACTTAGAAAAATTTCGGGAAGTCCGATTCGCCTGCTGGAATTACCGCACGGGCTGGACACCTCGCTCCGACGAATCGGTTTTTTCCATTTTTTCCGAAAAATAAATTTTTGTAATTTTTTTTAATGTTAAAAACGTTAATAAACGTCATGTTTACGCATGGATTAAACATTGAAATAATTTTAAAACGCTTATTAAAAAAGTTGGTGTCGACCGTGGGACTTAGAAAAATTTCGGGAAGTCCGATTCGCCTGCTGGAATTACCGCACGGGCTGGACACCTCGCTCCGACGAATCGGTTTTTTCCATTTTTTCCGAAAAATAAATTTTTGTAATTTTTTTTAATGTTAAAAACGTTAATAAACGTCATGTTTACGCATGGATTAAACATTGAAATAATTTTAAAACGCTTATTAAAAAAGTTGGTGTCGACCGTGGGACTTAGAAAAATTTCGGGAAGTCCGATTCGCCTGCTGGAATTACCGCACGGGCTGGACACCTCGCTCCGACGAATCGGTTTTTTCCATTTTTTCCGAAAAATAAATTTTTGTAATTTTTTTTAATGTTAAAAACGTTAATAAACGTCATGTTTACGCATGGATTAAACATTGAAATAATTTTAAAACGCTTATTAAAAAAGTTGGTGTCGACCGTGGGACTTAGAAAAATTTCGGGAAGTCCGATTCGCCTGCTGGAATTACCGCACGGGCTGGACACCTCGCTCCGACGAATCGGTTTTTTCCATTTTTTTTGAAAAATAAATTTTTGTAATTTTTTTTAATGTTAAAAACGTTAATAAACGTCATGTTTACGCATGGATTAAACATTGAAATAATTTTAAAACGCTTATTAAAAAAGTTGGTGTCGACCGTGGGACTTAGAAAAATTTCGGGAAGTCCGATTCGCCTGCTGGAATTACCGCACGGGCTGGACACCTCGCTCCGACGAATCGGTTTTTTCCATTTTTTCCGAAAAATAAATTTTTGTAATTTTTTTTAATGTTAAAAACGTTAATAAACGTCATGTTTACGCATGGATTAAACATTGAAATAATTTTAAAACGCTTATTAAAAAAGTTGGTGTCGACCGTGGGACTTAGAAAAATTTCGGGAAGTCCGATTCGCCTGCTGGAATTACCGCACGGGCTGGACACCTCGCTCCGACGAATCGGTTTTTTCCATTTTTTCCGAAAAATAAATTTTTGTAATTTTTTTTAATGTTAAAAACGTTAATAAACGTCATGTTTACGCATGGATTAAACATTGAAATAATTTTAAAACGCTTATTAAAAAAGTTGGTGTCGACCGTGGGACTTAGAAAAATTTCGGGAAGTCCGATTCGCCTGCTGGAATTACCGCACGGGCTGGACACCTCGCTCCGACGAATCGGTTTTTTCCATTTTTTTTGAAAAATAAATTTTTGTAATTTTTTTTAATGTTAAAAACGTTAATAAACGTCATGTTTACGCATGGATTAAACATTGAAATAATTTTAAAACGCTTATTAAAAAAGTTGGTGTCGACCGTGGGACTTAGAAAAATTTCGGGAAGTCCGATTCGCCTGCTGGAATTACCGCACGGGCTGGACACCTCGCTCCGACGAATCGGTTTTTTCCATTTTTTCCGAAAAATAAATTTTTGTAATTTTTTTTAATGTTAAAAACGTTAATAAACGTCATGTTTACGCATGGATTAAACATTGAAATAATTTTAAAACGCTTATTAAAAAAGTTGGTGTCGACCGTGGGACTTAGAAAAATTTCGGGAAGTCCGATTCGCCTGCTGGAATTACCGCACGGGCTGGACACCTCGCTCCGACGAATCGGTTTTTTCCATTTTTTTTGAAAAATAAATTTTTGTAATTTTTTTTAATGTTAAAAACGTTAATAAACGTCATGTTTACGCATGGATTAAACATTGAAATAATTTTAAAACGCTTATTAAAAAAGTTGGTGTCGACCGTGGGACTTAGAAAAATTTCGGGAAGTCCGATTCGCCTGCTGGAATTACCGCACGGGCTGGACACCTCGCTCCGACGAATCGGTTTTTTCCATTTTTTCCGAAAAATAAATTTTTGTAATTTTTTTTAATGTTAAAAACGTTAATAAACGTCATGTTTACGCATGGATTAAACATTGAAATAATTTTAAAACGCTTATTAAAAAAGTTGGTGTCGACCGTGGGACTTAGAAAAATTTCGGGAAGTCCGATTCGCCTGCTGGAATTACCGCACGGGCTGGACACCTCGCTCCGACGAATCGGTTTTTTCCATTTTTTCCGAAAAATAAATTTTTGTAATTTTTTTTAATGTTAAAAACGTTAATAAACGTCATGTTTACGCATGGATTAAACATTGAAATAATTTTAAAACGCTTATTAAAAAAGTTGGTGTCGACCGTGGGACTTAGAAAAATTTCGGGAAGTCCGATTCGCCTGCTGGAATTACCGCACGGGCTGGACACCTCGCTCCGACGAATCGGTTTTTTCCATTTTTTCCGAAAAATAAATTTTTGTAATTTTTTTTAATGTTAAAAACGTTAATAAACGTCATGTTTACGCATGGATTAAACATTGAAATAATTTTAAAACGCTTATTAAAAAAGTTGGTGTCGACCGTGGGACTTAGAAAAATTTCGGGAAGTCCGATTCGCCTGCTGGAATTACCGCACGGGCTGGACACCTCGCTCCGACGAATCGGTTTTTTCCATTTTTTCCGAAAAATAAATTTTTGTAATTTTTTTTAATGTTAAAAACGTTAATAAACGTCATGTTTACGCATGGATTAAACATTGAAATAATTTTAAAACGCTTATTAAAAAAGTTGGTGTCGACCGTGGGACTTAGAAAAATTTCGGGAAGTCCGATTCGCCTGCTGGAATTACCGCACGGGCTGGACACCTCGCTCCGACGAATCGGTTTTTTCCATTTTTTCCGAAAAATAAATTTTTGTAATTTTTTTTAATGTTAAAAACGTTAATAAACGTCATGTTTACGCATGGATTAAACATTGAAATAATTTTAAAACGCTTATTAAAAAAGTTGGTGTCGACCGTGGGACTTAGAAAAATTTCGGGAAGTCCGATTCGCCTGCTGGAATTACCGCACGGGCTGGACACCTCGCTCCGACGAATCGGTTTTTTCCATTTTTTCCGAAAAATAAATTTTTGTAATTTTTTTTAATGTTAAAAACGTTAATAAACGTCATGTTTACGCATGGATTAAACATTGAAATAATTTTAAAACGCTTATTAAAAAAGTTGGTGTCGACCGTGGGACTTAGAAAAATTTCGGGAAGTCCGATTCGCCTGCTGGAATTACCGCACGGGCTGGACACCTCGCTCCGACGAATCGGTTTTTTCCATTTTTTCCGAAAAATAAATTTTTGTAATTTTTTTTAATGTTAAAAACGTTAATAAACGTCATGTTTACGCATGGATTAAACATTGAAATAATTTTAAAACGCTTATTAAAAAAGTTGGTGTCGACCGTGGGACTTAGAAAAATTTCGGGAAGTCCGATTCGCCTGCTGGAATTACCGCACGGGCTGGACACCTCGCTCCGACGAATCGGTTTTTTCCATTTTTTCCGAAAAATAAATTTTTGTAATTTTTTTTAATGTTAAAAACGTTAATAAACGTCATGTTTACGCATGGATTAAACATTGAAATAATTTTAAAACGCTTATTAAAAAAGTTGGTGTCGACCGTGGGACTTAGAAAAATTTCGGGAAGTCCGATTCGCCTGCTGGAATTACCGCACGGGCTGGACACCTCGCTCCGACGAATCGGTTTTTTCCATTTTTTCCGAAAAATAAATTTTTGTAATTTTTTTTAATGTTAAAAACGTTAATAAACGTCATGTTTACGCATGGATTAAACATTGAAATAATTTTAAAACGCTTATTAAAAAAGTTGGTGTCGACCGTGGGACTTAGAAAAATTTCGGGAAGTCCGATTCGCCTGCTGGAATTACCGCACGGGCTGGACACCTCGCTCCGACGAATCGGTTTTTTCCATTTTTTCCGAAAAATAAATTTTTGTAATTTTTTTTAATGTTAAAAACGTTAATAAACGTCATGTTTACGCATGGATTAAACATTGAAATAATTTTAAAACGCTTATTAAAAAAGTTGGTGTCGACCGTGGGACTTAGAAAAATTTCGGGAAGTCCGATTCGCCTGCTGGAATTACCGCACGGGCTGGACACCTCGCTCCGACGAATCGGTTTTTTCCATTTTTTTTGAAAAATAAATTTTTGTAATTTTTTTTAATGTTAAAAAC
This sequence comes from Nomia melanderi, assembly GCF_051020985.1. Lineage (NCBI taxonomy): Eukaryota > Metazoa > Arthropoda > Insecta > Hymenoptera > Halictidae > Nomia > Nomia melanderi. The sequence continues at coordinate 7,547 of NW_027475618.1, read as the reverse complement.
GTTAATAAACGTCATGTTTACGCATGGATTAAACATTGAAATAATTTTAAAACGCTTATTAAAAAAGTTGGTGTCGACCGTGGGACTTAGAAAAATTTCGGGAAGTCCGATTCGCCTGCTGGAATTACCGCACGGGCTGGACACCTCGCTCCGACGAATCGGTTTTTTCCATTTTTTCCGAAAAATAAATTTTTGTAATTTTTTTTAATGTTAAAAACGTTAATAAACGTCATGTTTACGCATGGATTAAACATTGAAATAATTTTAAAACGCTTATTAAAAAAGTTGGTGTCGACCGTGGGACTTAGAAAAATTTCGGGAAGTCCGATTCGCCTGCTGGAATTACCGCACGGGCTGGACACCTCGCTCCGACGAATCGGTTTTTTCCATTTTTTTCGAAAAATAAATTTTTGTAATTTTTTTTAATGTTAAAAACGTTAATAAACGTCATGTTTACGCATGGATTAAACATTGAAATAATTTTAAAACGCTTATTAAAAAAGTTGGTGTCGACCGTGGGACTTAGAAAAATTTCGGGAAGTCCGATTCGCCTGCTGGAATTACCGCACGGGCTGGACACCTCGCTCCGACGAATCGGTTTTTTCCATTTTTTCCGAAAAATAAATTTTTGTAATTTTTTTTAATGTTAAAAACGTTAATAAACGTCATGTTTACGCATGGATTAAACATTGAAATAATTTTAAAACGCTTATTAAAAAAGTTGGTGTCGACCGTGGGACTTAGAAAAATTTCGGGAAGTCCGATTCGCCTGCTGGAATTACCGCACGGGCTGGACACCTCGCTCCGACGAATCGGTTTTTTCCATTTTTTCCGAAAAATAAATTTTTGTAATTTTTTTTAATGTTAAAAACGTTAATAAACGTCATGTTTACGCATGGATTAAACATTGAAATAATTTTAAAACGCTTATTAAAAAAGTTGGTGTCGACCGTGGGACTTAGAAAAATTTCGGGAAGTCCGATTCGCCTGCTGGAATTACCGCACGGGCTGGACACCTCGCTCCGACGAATCGGTTTTTTCCATTTTTTCCGAAAAATAAATTTTTGTAATTTTTTTTAATGTTAAAAACGTTAATAAACGTCATGTTTACGCATGGATTAAACATTGAAATAATTTTAAAACGCTTATTAAAAAAGTTGGTGTCGACCGTGGGACTTAGAAAAATTTCGGGAAGTCCGATTCGCCTGCTGGAATTACCGCACGGGCTGGACACCTCGCTCCGACGAATCGGTTTTTTCCATTTTTTCCGAAAAATAAATTTTTGTAATTTTTTTTAATGTTAAAAACGTTAATAAACGTCATGTTTACGCATGGATTAAACATTGAAATAATTTTAAAACGCTTATTAAAAAAGTTGGTGTCGACCGTGGGACTTAGAAAAATTTCGGGAAGTCCGATTCGCCTGCTGGAATTACCGCACGGGCTGGACACCTCGCTCCGACGAATCGGTTTTTTCCATTTTTTCCGAAAAATAAATTTTTGTAATTTTTTTTAATGTTAAAAACGTTAATAAACGTCATGTTTACGCATGGATTAAACATTGAAATAATTTTAAAACGCTTATTAAAAAAGTTGGTGTCGACCGTGGGACTTAGAAAAATTTCGGGAAGTCCGATTCGCCTGCTGGAATTACCGCACGGGCTGGACACCTCGCTCCGACGAATCGGTTTTTTCCATTTTTTCCGAAAAATAAATTTTTGTAATTTTTTTTAATGTTAAAAACGTTAATAAACGTCATGTTTACGCATGGATTAAACATTGAAATAATTTTAAAACGCTTATTAAAAAAGTTGGTGTCGACCGTGGGACTTAGAAAAATTTCGGGAAGTCCGATTCGCCTGCTGGAATTACCGCACGGGCTGGACACCTCGCTCCGACGAATCGGTTTTTTCCATTTTTTTTGAAAAATAAATTTTTGTAATTTTTTTTAATGTTAAAAACGTTAATAAACGTCATGTTTACGCATGGATTAAACATTGAAATAATTTTAAAACGCTTATTAAAAAAGTTGGTGTCGACCGTGGGACTTAGAAAAATTTCGGGAAGTCCGATTCGCCTGCTGGAATTACCGCACGGGCTGGACACCTCGCTCCGACGAATCGGTTTTTTCCATTTTTTCCGAAAAATAAATTTTTGTAATTTTTTTTAATGTTAAAAACGTTAATAAACGTCATGTTTACGCATGGATTAAACATTGAAATAATTTTAAAACGCTTATTAAAAAAGTTGGTGTCGACCGTGGGACTTAGAAAAATTTCGGGAAGTCCGATTCGCCTGCTGGAATTACCGCACGGGCTGGACACCTCGCTCCGACGAATCGGTTTTTTCCATTTTTTTTGAAAAATAAATTTTTGTAATTTTTTTTAATGTTAAAAACGTTAATAAACGTCATGTTTACGCATGGATTAAACATTGAAATAATTTTAAAACGCTTATTAAAAAAGTTTACTCTTGACCGTGGGGACTTAGAAAAATTCCGGCTTGCACGGATTCGACCACTCTGTTTTTCGGAGTTTCTGAGAAAAA
>NW_027475617.1:0-37840 GCF_051020985.1 Nomia melanderi | reverse complement strand
TCGTTCCATATAGTTTTATATAGATTTATATAGTTTTATATAATTCTATATAGTTTGATTAGGTTTATATAGTTTTCTATAGTTTTATATAATTTTATATAGTTTGTTTAATTTTATATAGGTTTATATAGTTTTATACAATTTTATATAGTTTTATTAGTTTTATATAGTTTTATATAGTTTCATATAGATTCATATAGTTTCATATAGTTTTATATTGTTTTACATAATTCTATATAGTTTTATTAGTTTTATATGGTTTTGTATAGTTTTACGTAGTTTTATATAATTTTATATAGTTTTATATAGTTTTATATTTCTTTATACACTTTTATATAGTTTCATATAGTTTTATATAGTTTTACATAATTGTATATAGTTTTATTAGTTTTATTAGTTTCATATAGTTTTGTGTAGTTTCATTAGTTTTATATAGTTTTGTGTAGTTTCATTAGTTTTATATAGTTTTATATAGTTTTATATAGTTTTATATAGTTCTATATAGTTTTTATATAGTTTTATTAGTTTTACTCGTTTTATATAGTTTTGTGTAGTTTCATTAGTTTTATATAGTTTTATACAGTTTTATATAGTTTTACATAGATTCATATAGTTTTATTAGTTTTATATAGTTTTATATAGTTTTATATAGTTTTATATAGTTTTATATAGTTTTATATAGTGTTATATAGTTTTACTTAGATTCATATCGTTTTATATAGTTTCATATAGTTTTATATAGTTTGATATAGTTTTATATTTTTCTATATAGTTTTATATAGTTTTATATAGTCTTATTTAGTTTCATATAGTTGCACATAGTTTTATATAGTTTTATTAGTTAGATATAGTTTTGTGTAGTTTTACATAGTTTCATATAGTTTTATATAGTTTTATATAGTTTTATATAGTTTTATATAGTTTTATATAGTTTTATATAGTTTTATATAGTATTATATAGTTTTATATAGTTTTATATAGTTTTATATAGAATTATATAGTTTTATATAGTTTTATACAGTTTTATACGTTTTATATAGTTTTATACAGTTTTATATAGTTTTACATAGATTCATATAGTTTTATTAGTTTTATATAGTTTTTTATAGTTTTATATAGTTGTATATAGTTTTATATTGTTTTATATAGTTTCATATAGTTTTATATAGTTTTACATAATTCTATATAGTTTTATTAGTTTTATATAGTTTTATATAGTTTTATATAGAATTATATAGTTTCATATAGTTTTATATAGTTTTATATAGTTTTATATAGTAATATATAGTTTTATATAGTTTCGTATAGTTTTATATAGTTTTATATAGTTTTATATGGTTTTATATAGTTTTATATAGTTTTATATAGCTTTATATAATTTTATATAGTTTTATATAGTTATATATAGTATTATATAGTTTCCTACAGTTTTATTAGTTTTATATAGTTTTATATAGCTTTATATAGTTTTATATAGCATTACATAGTTTTATATAGTTTTATATAGTTTCATATAGTATTATATAGTTTTATATAGTTTTATAAAGTATTATATAGTTTTACATAGTTTCATATAGTTTTATATAGTTTTATATAGTTTTATACGGTTTTATATAGTTTTATATAGTTTTATATAATTCTATATAGTTTGATTAGGTTTATATAGTTTTCTATAGTTTTATATAATTTTATATAGTTTGTTTAGTTTTATATAGGTTTCTATAGTTTTATATAATTTTATATAGTCTTATTAGTTTTATATAGTTTTATATAGTTTTATATAGTTTTATATAGTTTCATATAGTTTCATATAGTTTTATATAGTTTTACATAATTCTATATAGATTTAATAGTTTTACTCGTTTTATATAGATTTGTGTAGTTTCATTAGCTTTATATAGTTTTATACAGTTTTATATAGTTTTACATAGATTCATATAGTTTTATTAGTTTTATTAGTTTTATATAGTTTTATTAGTTTTATATAGTTTTATATTGTTTTATATATAGTTTTATATAGTTTTATATGGTTTTATATAGTTTTATATAGTTTCATATAGTTTTATATAGTTGTATATGGTTTTATACAGTTTTATATAGTTTTATATAGTTTTATACAGTTTTATATTGTTTCATATAGTTTTATATAGTTTTACATAATTGTATATGTTTTTATTAGTTTTATTAGTTTCATATAGTTTTGTGTAGTTTCATTAGTTTTATATAGTTTTATATAGTTTTATATAGTTTTATATAGTTTTATATAGTTTTATATAGTTTTATATTGTTTTATATAGTTTCATATAGTTTTATATAGTTTTACATAATTCTATATAGTTTTATTAGTTTTATATAGTTTTATATAGTTTTATATGGTTTTATATAGTTTTATATAGCTTTATATAATTTTATATAGTTTTATATAGTTTTGTATAGTTTTATGTAGTTTTATATAGTTTTTTATACTTTTATGTAGTTTTATATAGTTTTACGTAGTTTTATATAGTTTTTATAGTTTTATTAGTTTAATATAGTTTTATATAGTTTAATATAGTTTTATTAGTTTCATATAGTTTTGTGTAGCTACATTAGTTTTATATAGTTTTATATAGGTTTACATAATTTTATATAATTTTATATAGTTTTATATAGTTTTATATAGTTTTATATAGTTTTATATTTTTCTATATAGTTTTATATAGATTTATATAGTTTTATATAGTTTTATACAGTTTTATTCGTTTTATATAGTTTTATACAGTTTTATATAGTTTTACATAGATTCATATAGTTTTATTAGTTTTATATAGTTTTATATAGCTTTATATAGTTTTATATAGCTTTACATAGTTTTATATAATTTTATATAGTTTTATAAAGTTTTATATAGTTTTATATAGTTTTATATAGTTTTATATAGTTTTATATAGTTTCATATAGTTTTATATCGTTTTACATAAATCTATATAGTTTTATTAGTTTTATATAGTTTTATATAGTTTTATATAGTTTTATATAGTTTTATATAGCTTTATATAATTTTATATAGTTTTATATAGTTTTGTATAGCTTTATATAGTTTTATATAGTTTTATATAGTTTTATGTAGTTTTCTATAGTTTTACGTAGTTTTATATAGTTTTTATAGTTTTATTAGTTTAATATAGTTTTATATAGTTTTATATAGTTTTATATATAGTTTTATATAGTTTTATATAGTTTTATATAGTTTTATATAGTATTATTAGTTTCATATAGTTTTGTGTAGTTACATTAGTTTTATATAGTTTTATATAGGTTTACATAATTTTATATAATTTTATATAGTTTTATATAGTTTTATATAGTTTTATATAGTTTTATATTTTTCTATATAGTGTTAAATAGATTTATATAGTTTTATATAGTTTTATACAGTTTTATTCGTTTTATATAGTTTTATACAGTTTTATATAGTTTTACATAGATTCATATAGTTTTATTAGTTTTATATAGTTTTATATAGCTTTATATAGTTTTATATAGCTTTACATAGTTTTATATAATTTTATATAGTTTTATAAAGTTTTATATAGTTTTATATAGTTTTATATAGTTTTATATAGTTTTATATAGTTTCATATAGTTTTATATTGTTTTACATAAATCTAGATAGTTTTATTAGTTTTATTAGTTTTATATAGTTTTATATAGTTTAATATAGTTTTATATAGTGTTATATAGTTTTATCTAGTCTTATTTAGTTTCATATAGTTGCACACAGTTTTATATAGTTTTATTAGTTTTATATAGTTTTGTGTAGTTTTATTAGTTTTATATAGTTTTATATAGTTTTATATAGTTTTATATAGTTGTATATAGTTGTATATAGTTTTATATAGTTTTCTATAGTTTTATATACTTTTATATAGTTTGTTTAGTTTTATATAGGTTTATATAGTTTTATATAATTTTATATAGTTTTATTAGTTTTATATAGTTTTATATAATTTTATGTAGTTTTATGTAGTTTTATAAAGTTTTACGTAGTTTTATATAGTTTTTATAGTTTTATTAGTTTAATATAGTTTTATATAGTTTCATATAGTTTTATATAGTTTTACATAAATCTATATTGTTTTATTAGTTTTATCAGTTTTATATAGTTTTATATAGTTTAATATAGTTTTATATAGTGTTATATAGTTTTATATAGTCTTATTTAGTTTCATATAGTTGCACATAGTTTTATATAGTTTTATTAGTTCTATATAGTTTTGTGTAGTTTTATTAGTTTTATATAGTTTTATATAGTTATATATAGTTTTATTAGTTTTATATAGTTTTATACAGTTTTATATAGTTTAACATAGATTCTTATGGTTATATTAGTACTATATAGTTTTATATAGCTTTATATAGTTTTATATAGTTTTATATAGTTTTATCTAGTGTTATATAGTTTTATATAGCTTTATATAGTTTTAAATAGTTTTATATAGTTTTATATAGTTTTACATAGTTTTATATAGTTTTATATAGTTTTATATAGTTTTATTTAGTTTTATATAGTTTTACATAGATTCATATAGTTTTATATAGTTTTATATAGTTTTATATAGTTTTATATAGTTTTATATAGTTTTATATAGTTGTATATAGTTTTATGCAGTTTTATATAGTTTTATATAGTTTTATACAGTTTTATATAGTTTCATATAGTTTTATATAGTTTTACATAATTGTATATATTTTCATTAGTTTTATTAGTTTCATATAGTTTTGTGTAGTTTCATTAGTTTTATATAGTTTTATATAGTTTTACATAGTTTCATACAGTTTTATATAGGTTTATATAGTTTTATACAGTTTTATATAGTTTTACATAGATTCATATAGTTTTATTAGTTTTATACAGTTTTTTATAGTTTTATATAGATGTATACCGTTTTATATAGTTTTATATAGTTTTATATATTTATATATAGTATTATATAGTTTCCTACAGTTTTATATAGTTTTATATAGTTTTATATAGTTTTATATAGTTTTATATAGTTTTATATAGTTTCATACAGTTTTATATAGTTTTACATAATTGTACATAGTTTTATTAGTTTTAATAGTTTCATATAGTTTTGTGTAGTTTCATTAGTTTTATATAGTTTTATATAGATTTATATAGATTTACATAGTTTCATATAGTTTTATTAGTTTTATATAGTTTAATACAGTTTGATATAGTTTTACATAGATTCATATAGTTTCATTAGTTTTGTATAGTTTTATATAGTTTTATATTGTTTTATGTAGTTTTATGTAGTCTTATTTGGTTTCATATAGTTGCACATAGTTTTATATAGTTTTATTAGTTTTATATACTTTTGTGTAGTTTCATTAGTTTTATATAGTTTTATATAGATTTATATAGTTTTATATAGTTTTACATAGTTTCATATAGTCTTATATAGTTTTATATAGTTTTATATAGTTTAATATAGTTTTATATAGTTTTATATAATTCTATATAGTTTGATTAGGTTTATATAGTTTTCTATAGTTTTATATAATTTTATATAATTTTATTAGTTTTATATAGTTTTATATAGTTTTATTTAGTTTTATATAGTTTTATATAGTTTCATATAGTTTCATATAGTTTTATATAGTTTTACATAATTCTATAAAGATTTATTAGTTTTATATAATCTTATATAGTTTTCTATAGTTTTATATAGTTTCATATAGTTTTATATACATTTACATAATTCTATATAGTTTTATTAGTTTTACTCGTTTTATATAGTTTTGTGTAGTTTCATTAGCTTTATATAGTATTATACAGTTTTATATAGTTTTACATAGATTCAGATAGTTTTATAAGTTGTATATGGTTTTATATAGTTTTATATAGTTTTACATAGATTCATATCGATTTATATAGTTTCATATAATTTTATATAGCTTTAGAATTCTCTACATAGTTTTCTATAGATTTATATAGTTTTATACACTTTTATTAGTTTTATATAGTTTTATACAGTTTTATATAGTTTTACATATATTCTTATGGTTATATTAGTATTATATAGTTTTATATAGTTTTATATAGTTTTATTAGTTTCATATAGTTTTGTGTAGTTTCATTAGTTTTATATAGTTTTATATAGTTTTACATAGTTTCATATAGTTTTATATAGTTCTATATAGTTTTATATAGCTTTACATAATTTTATATAATTTTATATAGTTTAAAATAGTTTTATACAGTTTTATATAGTTTTATATGGTTTTATATAGTTTTATATAGTTTTATATAGTTTTGTGTAGTTTCATTAGTTTTATATAGTTTTATATAGTATTATATAGTTTTACATAGTTTCGTATAGTTTTATATAGTTTTATATAGTTTTATATAGTATTATATTGTTTTATATAGTTTTATATAGTTTCATATTGTTCTATATAGTTTTATATAGTTTTATATAGTTTTATATAACTCTATATAGTTTGATTAGGTTTATATAGTTTTCTATAGTTTTATATAATTTTATATAGTTTGTTTAGTTTTATAAAGGTTTATATAGTTTTATATAGTTTTATGTAGTTTTATGTAGTTTTATATAGTTTTAGGTAGTTTTATATAGTTTTATATAGTTTTATTAGTTTAATATAGTTTTATACAGTTTTATATAGTTTTATATAGTTTTATATAGTTTTATTAGTTTCATATAGTTTTGTGTAGTTTCATTAGTTTTATATAGTTTTATATAGATTTATGTAGCTTTACATAGTTTTATATAGTTTTATTAGTTTTATATATACTTTTATATTGTTTTATATATAGTTTTATATAGTTTTATTAGTTTTATATATACTTTTATATTGTTTTATATATAGTTTTATATAGTTTTATATAGTTTTATATAGTTTTATATAGCTTTACATAATTTTATATAATTTTATATAGTTGTATATAGTTTTATATAGTTTTATATAGCTTTATATAGTTTTATAGTTTTATATACTTATATATAGTATTATATAGTTTCCTACAGTTTTATTAGTTTTATATAGTTTTATATAGCTTTATATAGTTTTATATATCTTTACAAGGTTTAAATAATTTTATATAGTTTTATAAAGTTTTATATAGTTTTATATAGTTTTATATAGTTTTATATAGTTTTATAAAGTTTCATATAGTTTTATATATATTACATAAATCTATATAGTTTTATTAGTTTTATTAGTTTTATATAGTTTTATATAGTTTAATATAGTTTTATATAGTTTTATATAGTTTTATATAGTCTTATTTAGTTTCATATAGTTGCACATAGTTTTATATAGCTTTATTAGTTTGATATAGTTTTCGGTAGTTTTATTAGTTTTATATAGTTTTATATAGTTTTATACAGTTTTATATATTTTCATATAGTTTTATATAGTTTTACATAATTGTATATATTTTTATTAGTTTTATTAGTTTCATATAGTTTTGTGTAGTTTCATTAGTTTTATATAGTTTTATATAGATTTATATAGATTTACATAGTTTTATATAGTTTAATACAGTTTGATATAATTTTACATAGATTCATATAGTTTCATTAGTTTTGTATAGTTTTATATAGTTTTATGTAGTTTTATGTAGTCTTATTTAGTTTCATATAGTTGCACATAGTTTTATATAGTTTTACTAGTTTTATATACTTTTGTGTAGTTTCATTAGTTTTATACAGTTTTATATAGATTTATATAGTTTTATATAGTTTTACATAGTTTCATATAGTTTTATATAGTTTTATATAGTTTTATATAGTTTTATATAGTTTTACATAGTTTTATATAGTTTTATATAGTTTTATATAGTATTATATAGTTTTACATAGTTTCATATAGTTTTACATAGTTTTATATAGTTTTATATAGTTTTATATAGTATTATATAGTTTTATTCGTTTTATATAGTTTTATACAGTTTTATATAGTTTTACGTAGATTCATATAGTTTTATTAGTTTTATATAGTTTTTTATAGTTTTATATAGTTGTATATAGATTTATATAATTTTATAAAGTTTCATATAGTTTTATATAGTTTTACATAAATCTATATAGTTTTATTAGTTTTATTAGTTTTATATAGTTTTATATAGTTTTATATAGTTTAATATAGTTTTATACAGTTTCATATAGTTTTATATAGTTTTATATAGTTTTATATAGTTTTATATAGTTTTATATAGTTTTACATAATTTAATATAGTTTTATTAGTTTTATATTGTTTTATACAATTTTATTAGTTTTATATAGTTTTATAGAGCTTTATATACTTTTACATAGATTCATATAGTTTTATATAGTTTTATATTGTTCTATATAGTTTCATATAGTTTTATATAGTTTTATATAGTTTTCTATAGTTTTATATGGTTTTATATAGTTTTATATAGTTTTATATAGTTTTATATAGTTTTATATAGTTTCATACAGTTTTATATAGTTTTACATAATTGTATATAGTTTTATTAGTTTTAATAGTTTCATATAGTTTTGTGTAGTTTCATTAGTTTTATATAGTTTTATATAGATTTATATAGATTTACATAGTTTCATACAGTTTTATTAGTTTTATATAGTTTAATACAGTTTGATATAGTTTTACATAGATTCATATAGTTTCATTAGTTTTGTATAGTTTTATATAGTTTTATATTGTTTTATGTAGTTTTATGAAGTCTTATTTAGTTTCATATAGTTGCACATAGTTTTATATAGTTTTATTAGTTTTATATACTTTTGTGTAGTTTCATTAGTTTTATATAGTTTTATATAGATTTATATAGTTTTATATAGTTTTACATAGTTTCATATAGTCTTATATAGTTTTATATAGTTTTATATAGTTTAATATAGTTTTATATAGTTTTATATAATTCTATATAGTTTGATTAGGTTTATATAGTTTTCTATAGTTTTATATAATTTTATATAATTTTATTAGTTTTATATAGTTTTATATAGTTTTATTTAGTTTTATATAGTTTTATATAGTTTCATATAGTTTCATATGGTTTTATATAGTTTTACATAATTCTATATAGATTTATTAGTTTTATATAATCTTATATAGTTTTCTATAGTTTTATATAGTTTCATATAGTTTTATATACATTTACATAATTCTATATAGTTTTATTAGTTTTACTCGTTTTATATAGTTTTGTGTAGTTTCATTAGCTTTATATAGTATTATACAGTTTTATATAGTTTTACATAGATTCAGATAGTTTTATAAGTTGTATATGGTTTTATATAGTTTTATATAGTTTTACATAGATTCATATCGATTTATATAGTTTCATATAATTTTATATAGCTTTAGAATTCTCTACATAGTTTTCTATAGATTTATATAGTTTTATACAGTTTTATTAGTTTTATATAGTTTTATACAGTTTTATATAGTTTTACATATATTCTTATGGTTATATTAGTATTATATAGTTTTATATAGTTTTATATAGTTTTATTAGTTTCATATAGTTTTGTGTAGTTTCATTAGTTTTATATAGTTTTATATAGTTTTACATAGTTTCATATAGTTTTATATAGTTCTATATAGTTTTATATAGCTTTACATAATTTTATATAATTTTATATAGTTTAATATAGTTTTATACAGTTTTATATAGTTTTATATGGTTTTATATAGTTTTATATAGTTTTATATAGTTTTATATAGTTTTATATACTTATATATAGTATTATATAGTTTCCTACAGTTTTATTAGTTTTATATAGTTTTATATAGCTTTATATAGTTTTATATATCTTTACAAGGTTTAAATAATTTTATATAGTTTTATAAAGTTTTATATAGTTTTATATAGTTTTATATAGTTTTATATAGTTTTATAAAGTTTCATATAGTTTTATATATATTACATAAATCTATATAGTTTTATTAGTTTTATTAGTTTTATATAGTTTTATATAGTTTATTATAGTTTTATATAGTTTTATATAGTTTTATATAGTTTTATATATTTTTATATATCTTTACATAATTTTATATAATTTTATATAGTTTTATATTGTTTTATATAGTTTTATATAGTTTTATATTGTTCTATATAGTTTTATATAGTTTCATATAGTTATATATAGTTTTATATAGTTTTATATTAATCTATATAGTTTTATATAGTTTTATATAGTTTTATATAGTTTTACATAGATTCATATCGATTTATATAGTTTCATATAGTTTTATATAGTTTTATATTTCTCTACATAGTTTTCTATAGATTTATATAGTTTTATACAGTTTTATTAGTTTTATATAGTTTTATACAGTTTTATATAGTTTTACATAGATTCTTATGGTTATACTAGTATTATATAGTTTTATATAGTTTTATATAGTTTTATATAGTTTTATATAGTTTTATTAGTTTTATATACTTTTGTGTAGTTTCATTAGTTTTATATAGTTTTATATAGATTTATATAGTTTTATATAGTTTTACATAGTTTCATATAGTTTTATATAGTTTTATATAGTTTTATATAGTTTTACATAATTGTATAGATTTCTATTAGTTTTATTAGTTTCAAATAGTTTTGTGTAGTTTCATTAGTTTTATATAGATTTACGTAGTTTTATATAATTTTATATAATTTTATATAGTTTTATATAGTATTATATAGTTTTATATAGTTTTATATAGTTTCATATAGTTTTATATAGTTTTATATAGTATTATATAGTTTTACATAGTTTCGTATAGTTTTATATAGTTTTATATAGTTTTATATTGTTTTATATAGTTTTATATAGTTTTATATAATTCTATATAGTTTGATTAGGTTTATATAGTTTTCTATAGTTTTATATAATTTTATATAGTTTGTTTAGTTTTATAAAGGTTTATATAGTTTTATATAGTTTTATGTAGTTTTATGTAGTTTTATATAGTTTTAGGTAGTTTTATATAGTTTTATATAGTTTTATTAGTTTAATATAGTTTTATACAGTTTTATATAGTTTTATATAGTTATATATAGTTTTATATAGTTTTATATAGTTTTATATAGTTTTATTAGTTTCATATAGTTTTGTGTAGTTTCATTAGTTTTATATAGTTTTATATAGATTTATGTAGCTTTACATAGTTTTATATAGTTTTATTAGTTTTATATATACTTTTATATTGTTTTATATATAGTTTTATATAGTTTTATATAGTTTTATATGGTTTTATATAGCTTTACATAATTTTATATAATTTTATATAGTTTTATATAGTTTTATATAGCTTTATATAGTTTTATATTGTTCTATATAGTTTTATATAGTTTCATATAGTTATATATAGTTTTATATAGTTTTATATTAATCTATATAGTTTTATATAGATTTATATAGTTTTATATGGTTTTATACAGTTTTATTCGTTTTATATAGTTTTATACAGTTTTATATAGTTTTACATAGATTCATATAGTTTTATTAGTTTTATATAGTTTTTTATAGTTTTATATAGTTGTATATAGTTTTATATAGTTTTATATAGCTTTATATAGTTTTATATAGTTTTATATAGTTATATATAGTATTATATAGTTTCCTACAGTTTTATTAGTTTTATATAGTTTTATATAGCTTTATATAGTTTTATATAGCTTTACAAGGTTTAAATAATTTTATATAGTTTTATAAAGTTTTATATAGTTTTATATAGTTTTATATAGTTTTATATAGTTTTATAAAGTTTCATATAATTTTATATAGTTTTACATAAATCTATATAGTTTTATTAGTTTTATTAGTTTTATATAGTTTTATATAGTTTTATATAGTTTTGTATAGTTTTATATAGTTTTATTAGTTTTATACAGTTTTATATATTTCTATAGAGTTATATATAGGTTTATATAGTTTTGTTAGTTTTATATAGTTTTATATAGTTTTATATAGTTTTACATAGTTTTATATAGTTTTATATAGTTTTGTTAGTTTTATATAGTTTTATATTGTTACGTCCCGGGACGACTAGCGTGAAAGAAGTAACGCGGACGTTCCGTTCCCGTAACTGAATTTATGAGATTTTGAGCCACGCGGTACTTGCGCCCGTCGTCTGCTCGGGGATACGCGTGAATTCCAAAGGACACTCGCGGAATAATGAGGATCTTGTAGAATGCATGCAGAAAAATATGTATGGGTTCACTTACCATTCGTTGATACTGCCCAATCGCCCGTCTAGGATCCGCAGGTCACCTCCAACACGTTCGGGATGACGGTTGACAAAGGCTCGGCCGTTGCTGAGACGTAGCTTCTCGAGGATGTAGGTAATGAGGTCCGAACGTGGGTTGCAGGTTATTGTAGAGAATAATTCACGAAGTACGAGTAACAAAATTGTAGATGTATTTTGAATAACGAGATTTTACAGTTATATACTTAAACTTAATTTCCTAAAGACTACGCGATTATAAGACGTTGCACGCTTACTTTAAGGTAACAGAAACGCGGCGGCACGCGGGCCGGAGAACCGCGTGAAGGAAACGACTTTACGATTTAGAAGTTTGACGAGAAGTGGCGACGGGCCCAGTTCGCTGGTCGGTCATAGGCTGGGCCGGTCTGGAGCAGTTTGTGGTGGGGGACGGACGCTCGGTGGGGCGCGTGTTGAGTGGGGGTAGGCGCGCGCAGCGCACTCGCTGGACGGTTACATGTGTTATACGTTGGTCGGTAGCTTAGGTTAGTTGGTAACTTATGATAGTCGGTAACTTGCGTTAGTCGGTAAATTATTATTATTCGGTAACTTATCCTATGTGGTTAATGACTTATCCTAGGGGCTAAATTCTACGGCTCTAGGCCAACGTCGGCAGACGTAACACCTCCCCCCTTAGCGGGGACGATTGTTACGGCGAAAAATCGTCCGAATTTCCCGGCGTGTCCGGGCGGCGGTAGCTTCGAGGGAAAGGTTGGCGGAATGAGTCTCTTAAGTGTCTGACGGTGGGTTCGCGCACTTCTGTGGTCGGTGGGGCATCACGGGGCGCACTCACTGTTTCTTGCATTACCGATATTTCGGCGTATACGGGGGACTTAGGTCGAATGCATTCGCGCACTTGGGGGTTTTCACTGTTTTGAGTCTTTTGGATACGCAGACAGAAGTGTGTCAGGGAGCTCCAGGTGGCTGCAATCAGGCGTAGACTCCATCCGTAAGCTGCGTGAAGGCTAATGGCGTTGAGTACCGTGTTCACTACTAGTTTGATTATTCGAAGCGTGATGTAGATTCCAATGATCCCTGCGCTCACTGAACCAAAGGTGAGAAATCCATTCCACATCCTTCTTGCCGTGGATTCTGCAATCCTATTTAGGGTCTCTTCGTCGAAGAAGTGGTGTATTTTTACGTTGTCTATTGAATATTGTTGCCCTGTTGCTCCTTGTGCAAGGCTGTTGATTATGGAGTTCCGTTGCACTGGGAACATAATATGGTTTCTAAGGGTTTCCAGTTCGTCCGACGAATATATGCCGCCGGTGGCGATGTTTGATGGGTCTACGTATTTCCATGATGATTCTGTTAGTCTACCCATCGTAGTTGGTGCCATACTTTCCGTGGGGCGTGGTAGCATTTTGTACCATGTCCCGTGGAGTTCGTACATGGTGGGTAGGAGATCGTTACAATCTCTCTGGGTGCCGCTCGGCGACAGGATGCGGTTTTTAGGCGTTAGGAAGAACGATTGGTTACGGTACGACACGGGTAGCTCCAAAAAGCAGTTCCGGGTTTTCCTGAGGGTGACAGTGACCGGCACACACTTAACTAAATGGATAGCTTCTCCGGCTTGGATGGCTAGATGGCCGGGTCCTTTGGCCAGGATGGTGGCGACGTCGTCTGGGGCTGCCTGAATTAGGCTCAACATATTCTGGGTGATCTGTTGTTCTAGTCGACACTTTTGCGTTACGGTGTCTTTGTACAGTTGGATTATTTGCGTTTTTATGTGTTTTTCCACGTAGATAAATTTTGCGTTTACGTACGTGAAAAGGTCCAGGTTGTCAGTTGACATTCTTGTCTTAGATTTGAATTTTCCCGTGGCAGTATTCAATATGAAGAGTTTCGGATGTTCCGCGTGGAACAAGGTGTAGCCGCATAGGCCGGATTGTCCCGTCTGGGTGAGAGCGAATGTTGCGTCTCCAGAGGTTGCTGTGTGAATTACTGTATGTTCCTTAGGATGAGAAACTTTTGTTGCAGGGCCTTCGTAGAGGATGTCGTAGTGATCGAAGTTGCAGTGTGTTGGTGGGACCACGTCCCAGAACGTGTAACCATCCTCCGCGTCGAGGCACGTACCGGACTGGAAGCGGCATCTCTGCCCTGATGGAAGGATGATTTTATTGGTATCCAGGTTGACTGGAACCTGGAGATGTTTTAATGTAATGCGTACCAGCGCCTGAACGACCACGTTCGACCAGGTGCCAAACGGGTCGCTGTATGTTGATCCCTCGCATGTTCCGTCCATCTGTACGGTTCCACTGAGGGTGACACTTCTCGTTGACGTTGAGTTCACTGTGATGCCTGTTATCTGGATCGTTTGCGAGATTGAGGTGGCTCCTGTAGCGTACAGGATCTGGCACGAATCACGTGAGATTGGAAACAGGTATTGTTGTCGTCCGTTTTGGACTATTGACGAATGCGAGTGCATGCCGCAGTAGTTTATTGTCCGGTCGATTTCGATTCGGCATTGCGTGATGGTTGCCGCATTGAATTCTGCAAGCTGCAGTAACTGAATTTCCTCGTTTTGCGTAGTCGGTTCGATTGTTTCGATTTCGCACGATGGTTGATCCAGTATGGAAAATGTGGTAACGTTTAGTGTGGATCCTCCGCAATCGTATCCGATGAGGGCGGAGGCGATGTTCATGAACACGGTAATTATGGCTGCTTGGGTGTGCATGGTGGCTGCTGAAGGTAGACTGGGCTCCCTTTGTGATCGTCATTGTCTCGTATCCATTAATTGAGCAGTAGTGGGGGTTGGGGAGGGGCTTCTTGCCAACTTAAGTTTATCGCTATGTACAATCCTAATCTTATTCTTATTTACTAAGAGTTTAACATTATTATTTGGAAGTACTTCTAATATGGTGTACGGACCTGTATATTGCGTGTCTAGCTTGCCCCTTTGGGGTTCTTTCAGCAGGAAGACGCGATCGTTTCGCCCGAAAACTCGTGGGCGTACTCTACGATCGTAGTATTTTTTTGAGCGAACTTTAGCGTTAATTATGTTTTCGCGAGCTTGGGAAATGGTCTCTGAAATTTTTGTCTGTAGTTCGCATAGATAGTACTGGTACGATTCATTTATGGCTGTGGGGAAATGGGCATTTGCGCTAGGTAAGCGTGCTAGTTTACCAAATATTAGCTCATGCGGAGTAAAGAGTGTGCCCTCGTGTACACTTGTATTATAGCTGAACATGGCCAATTCCAGCCATTCGTCCCACGCTTTATTTTTCGAGAATTGCTTAAGGTATTCTGTCAATACAATGTGTGATCGTTCGATCGACCCATTGCTCTGAGGACGAAACGCGGTCGTCTGGAATCTTTGGATTTTAAATTTTTGAGCTATTGCCTTCATTAGTGATGAGACAAAATTTGTACCCTGGTCTGTCAGCAGGCCCTTGGGCGCTCCAAATCGGCAGATGAATGATTTTATAAAAGCGTCGGCAGTGTCGATTGCTGACGTACTGCGCAAAGGGGTTGCGACGGAGTATTTGGTAAGGAGGTCTTGAATAGTTAAAATATAGGAAAAACCGGAAGGGGTCGTCGGTAGTGGTCCTACTATGTCTAATGAGATTTTATCGAACGCTTGTCCCGGGGTGTCCGTTAGCGTCATGGATTGACGTGTCTTCAGTCGCGTCAATTTTGTTTTCTGACAGTCGGTACACGAATTTACGAAGTCTCTTACGTCTGTTTTTAGAGTCGGCCAAAAGTAATTTTCGCGGATACGTCTGTAGGTTTTTGTGATGCCTTTGTGTCCTCCGTAGACGGACGCATGGGACTCTGTAAGTATTGCGGCTCTGTCGTCTTTGGGCGGGATCAGGATTTTGTTTTTACACACAAAGATTGTAGTCTGGGTGCCGGAGAAAAGCGTGATCAAATGGTTCTTGATATCTGTCCAATCGATTTCAGGGAAGTCGGTCGAGGAAATACTAATCGATGGTAGGTTTAGCTCCGTTGCCACATCAAGTAAGGATCGGAGGGATTCGATGATGGTGTCTGGGTCTATTGGATGTGCAAGAGTCTCCTTTATTGGTAGTAGGATTATGTGATGTTGCCCTATTTTCCGCACTATGGCGCGGCCTAGCGTGGCATATTTCAACGTGGGGAAGTTCGGTAATTGTACAAGATCTTTTAGTTCATTATCCAGAGGTTGTTCGTCGAGGGTTACGAAACCGGCAATATTGTCTCTTCGCATTGAAAGTCTGTCGCGGGTTTCAATAATTACGCGTTGTGATCGTCGTGTATCCGTGTTGTCACTGTCACGAAGGTCTGGGTCGTCCGCGTCCGTGTTTGTCGACGGCGATGGTGGGTCAGTGGAAAGGGGGAAGGATTTAACTGGATTTCGGGAGAGCGCATCAGCATTCGTATTAGATTTTCCCGGCTTATATGTAATTGAATAGTCGAATTCCGCCAATTTGAGGCGCCAGCGTAGTAACCTGGATGTGGGGTCCTTTACCGAATTCATCCAAACTAACGGGCGGTGATCAGTGATCAGGTTAAACCGACGGCCATATAAGTAAGGCCGGAAATATTGCACGGCGTACACGAGTGCAAGGCACTCTTTCTCGATAGTGCTGTAGTTTAACTCCGCTCCGTGCAAAAGTCGGGACGCATAAGCGATCGGTTTATCTTGACCAATTTTCCCTTGGGACAATATTGCGCCGACTGCGTATCCGGACG
This sequence comes from Nomia melanderi, assembly GCF_051020985.1. Classification (NCBI taxonomy): domain Eukaryota; kingdom Metazoa; phylum Arthropoda; class Insecta; order Hymenoptera; family Halictidae; genus Nomia; species Nomia melanderi. The sequence goes on along the minus strand of NW_027475617.1, from coordinate 20,906 downwards.
CATCAGTCGTGACATTGAAGTCATCGTCGAAGTTGGGGTAGGCCAGAACCGGTTCACCGCATAGGGCTTCACGTAATGTTTTAAACGCACGCTCTTGGTCGATCCCCCATTCAAATGGTTTGTCTTTCTTCAACAGGTTCGTGAGTGGTTTCGCGATTTTTGAGTATGCGTCGATAAAGCGGCGGTAGTACCCCGCAAGGCCGAGGAATTCGCGGGTCTCACGTAGATTTCTCGGGGTTGGAAAGTTTTTCACGGCGTTGATTTCTTCTACTGACGGTCGCACGCCATCTTCGCCGATTCGGTGGCCGAGATAGGCCACTTCCTTATGCAAAAATCCACACTTTGAAGGCTGGAGCTTCAGATTTGCTCCTCGGAGCCTGTGGGCTAGTTTAGCGAATTTAGTCTGATGTTCCGACAACGACCTAGCGTATATGACAATATCATCTAAGTACACAAACAATTCGGAACCTTGTAAGCCGGTGAGGATTGCGTCCATTAACCTCTGGAATGTAGCCGGCGCGTTCCGGAGCCCAAAAGGCATTCGTTTAAATTCGTAATGGCCGAAAGGGGTCGAGAAAGCGGTTTTCGCGGCGTCTTCCTTATCCAGCCCGATTTGATGGAAGCCCGAGGCCAAGTCGAAAATGCTGAAGTACTTCGCGCTGCCTAATTGGTCTAAAATTTCCAGTATATTTGGTAGCGGATACGCGTCGGGAATAGACTTTTCATTTAACGCTCGGTAATCTATTACCATGCGCCAACGTTTGTTTCCGTCGGCGTCAGGTTTTTTGGGTACGATCCACAGGGGAGAATTGTATGGAGATGACGATGGGACAACGATGTCGTTGTCTAAAAGTTCTTTCATCTGGTTATTTATTTCTCCCTTGTGGATCTGTGGATATCTATACTGTTTGACCTTTATTGGGATGTTGTCGGTAGTCGGGATTTTATGCGTTACCGTATGTGCTTTGCCGAGTTTGTCGCCCGGTAGATGGAAGAGATCCGCGTTCTCGTATATTAACTCGCGGACGTGATCGAATTCCTCGGGGTTTAAGTGATTTGTCTTGATTAGGTTGAGAATTTCCTCGTAGCGTTCTCCGAGAGGTCGGTCGGTCGGCAATTCCTGGATATGGTTAACACGAGGGGTCGGCGACTCGTCGCCGATCTCTTCCATCTTTACAACTGGCGTATCGAAAACGGCGCGGGTCTCGTTGAGGTTGATGCATTTCGCATATGCAATGCCACCTCTATTTTCGACGAGGCAGTCTAATATGAATACGCCGGGCGCAATGTTTAAACGCGGAATATAACCGGTAGTGGGGCCGTCTACGCGTACGGCAACGCATTTTACCGTCCGCGGTCCTACATATGTTTTATCCTTAACGTTTACGGGGGTTTCCTCTGTTTTAGATTCTGGCTGATTTTCGCGTTTTGTGGGCGTTCGAGAACGTTTCGTTTCAGTAGATTCGGGCGCAGGACGTACGGGTTGTTTCTGCGGACGTGTGTCGGGCAGCCATTTCTTTGCCTTGGACACAATTTGTTTCCACGCCGAGCGCGTAGTCGTTTTCGGTTGGGTAGCGTTCGCCGGGTTATATTTCCCTATAACGCGGGGAGATTCATCGACGGCCTCGGTTTGTGGGCTTGGCCTCGGCTCAGGGTCGCAGATCGTGTTGGTAGACTGGGGTATTTTGGTTAAATTCTTGAAGTTAACCTTAAGGTCGCGCCAAAATAACGCGCGATCGCGGAAGGAAACGACTGCCCCGTCCTGTAGGAGAGCGGACCCGATGATTCCGTCGGTTTTGGTGGGGAAGTTATCGGGTACGATGAAAAATTCTATTGGGTTTCCCCAAACGTTGATCGTTGTGGAACCGAGTGTCGTAACCGTATTGGCGGTGATGCCGGCAATCCTCAGGATTTTTGATTCGTCGATTTCTATTTGAGAGCTTAGTATTCCTACCTTTATAACGTTAGGCTCCGCCCCGGTGTCGACCATGAACGTCCCTGTGGTTCGTAATTCTGGCGCCGAGATATCTACGATGGGCACGGTGCCCAGTGAATTCACGTTGATTTGTCCGATACTGAATCCAAAGTCGCGTCCGACATGGCGCGGATAGATGAACGTCGCGGCTCCTCCCGTCGGTTGTTTGAGGTGGACGGGAGGGGTTCGTCGTTTCCCGAACGTCGATTGTTCGCTTCCCGTTTACGGCATTCATGGATGTCGTGCCCCGAGAATTTACAGTAGTTGCAAAATTTGGGGCGTGATGTCGAAGAGGGTTCGGGGCTATATGCGCGAGAATTCAAGCGACGTGGCTCGCGTATCTCCATGTGCCTTATATCCCGTCGTGTTGAGTCATGTACAGTTGTGCCGTCGCGATAACGGTCGCGTGGGACCGGTCGTGAATCGCGATTGTGGTAATCGCTGCTGACCGGACGTGATGTTTGCGTGTCGAAGAATTCGCGTCGGACCGGTCGCGGAGATCGGGTGATGAAATCGCGTTCGGCTGTTGGGAATGTTTGGTTTCGATAAGCGAAGTCGACCGGACGGGATGTTTGTGTCACATAATCGCGTGGAACCGGGCGCGGTGATCGGGTGACGTAAGCGCGCTCGGCCGCTGGGAATGTTTGGGTGATATGATCCCTTTCTGCCGGACGGGATGTTTGGGCGAAATAATCTCGCTCGTTAGCGCGACCGTGCGAACTAGGTGATATCACCTGGTTCTGAAACCGTACATGGCGATCGCTGTACCTTTCTTTGTCTACTTCATGTTGCTTGTAGAGATTTATCGCTTCGTCGAATATGTCGCTTAGATTATGGAGTCTAGAAATACGCAATTCTGTGCGTAATGTCGGAATTAGTCCTGAGATGAAACTATCGATTGATAAACTATCTATTTCGCGCATAGGTACGGTGTCGCGTGAGGCGTCTGAGATCGCCGATTTTAGATCCTTGACACGGCCGATGTAGTCTAAGATGTGTTCATTTGGCCGCATGTAAATGTTCGCCAATTCACCTCGGTAATGGTCAACGGAATGTCGCGGTCCGAATATCGTTTTGAGGCGGTTGCAGAGTTCGGATACGGTACATGGATTTTCATCCTCTACAGCGGCGTACGCGCGTCCGCGCAATTTAGTTAGAATCAGTTTCGTTAATGAGCGCTCCGCTGCGGGAGAAATGATCTCGCGTGCGCGTCTGCATGCCCGTGAAAACTGTAGGACGGGTATGTTTGATCCGTCGAAAATTGGGACAGTTTCCAACGCCTCCCGCAGGCCGAAGGAGTGATTTTCGGGAACGATTCCTACAGGCATTGTTTCGGTTTCGCCATGTGATGGGAAGGGGGAACGATTGGACGCGCGTTGTTTCGGGGAATGGCGCATGTCTTCTATAAGTCGACGCAGGTTTTCTATTTCCGTGCGAGTGTCGTTAGATTCTGATAACGCGGCACGATTTTGTTCTCGTTCGTCTTGTAGAATTCGGCGAAGGTCGGCGTTTTCGGCGCGAAATTTTTCATAATCATTCATTAAAGCGAGTGCGTTTTCGCGTTCCATCTCTAGAGCGGTCTGCTCCTCGCGGAGACGTTTCTCTTTATCGTTTAGATGTCGTTGGCGGATGGCCAATTCGTCCGCGTTTGACGGTTGCTCGGCGGCAGCTGCTTTGGAGCGAGTTGCCATTTCGGAGTTTATACACGACGTACTTCTCGATTATCCCACCGCTGCCACCAATTTGTTACGTCCCGGGACGACTAGCGTGAAAGAAGTAACGCGGACGTTCCGTTCCCGTAACTGAATTTATGAGATTTTGAGCCACGCGGTACTTGCGCCCGTCGTCTGCTCGGGGATACGCGTGAATTCCGAAGGACACTCGCGGAATAATGAAGATCTTGTAGAATGCATGCAGAAAAATATGTATGGGTTCACTTACCATTCGTTGATACTGCCCAATCGCCCGTCTGGGATCCGCAGGTCGCCTCCAACACGTTCGGGATGACGGTTGACAAAGGCTCGGCCGTTGCTGAGACGTAGCTTCTCGAGGATGTAGGTAATGAGGTCCAAACGTGGGTTGCAGGTTATTGTAGAGAATAATTTACGAAGTACGAGTAACAAAATTCTAGATGTATTTTGAAGAACAAGATTTTACAGTTATATACTTAAACTTATTTTCCTAAAGACTACGCGATTATAAGACGTTGTACGCTTACTTTAAGATAACAGAAACGCGGCGGCACGCGGGCCGGAGAACCGCGTGAAGGAAACGACTTTACGATTTAGAAGTTTGACGAGAAGTGGCGACGGGCCCAGTTCGCTGGTCGGTCATAGGCTGGGCCGGTCTCGAGCAGTTTGTGGTGGGGGACGGACGCTCGGTGGGGCGCGTGTTGAGTGGGGGTAGGCGCGCGCAGCGCACTCGCTGGACGGTTACATGTGTTATACGTTGGTCGGTAGCTTAGGTTAGTTGGTAACTTATGATAGTCGGTAACTTGCGTTAGTCGGTAAATTATTATTAGTCGGTAACTTATCCTATGTGGTTAATGACTTATCCTAGGGGCTAAATTCTACGGCTCTAGGCCAACGACGGCAGACGTAACACTATATAAAACAATATAAAACTATATAAAACTATATAAAACTATATAAAACTATATAAAACTATATAAAACTATGTAAAACTGTATAAAACTATATAAAACTATATAAAACCATATAAAACTATATAAAACTGTATAAAACTATATAAAACTATATAAAACCATATAAAACTATAGAAAACTATATAAAACTATATAAAACTATATAAAACTATATAAAACTATATAAAACTATATAAAAATATATAAAACTATAAAAAACTATATAAAACTGTATAAAACTTTATAAAACTATATAAAACTATATAAAACTGTATAAAACTATGTAAAACTAATAAAACTGTATAAAACTGTATAAAACTATATAAAACTAATAAAACTGTATAAAACTGTATAAAACTATATAAAACTGTATAAAACTATATAAAACTATATAAAACTATATAAAACTATATAAATCTATATTAAACTATATAAAACTATATAAAACTATATAAAACTATATAAAACTATATAAAACTAATAAAACTATATAAAAACTATATAAAACTGTATAAAACTGTGTAAAACTATATGAATCTATATAAATATATATAAAACTGTATAAGGCTATATCAAACTAATAAAACTATATAAAATTATATAAAACTATATAAACCTATATAAAACTAAACAAGCTATATAAAATTATATAAAACTATACAAAACTATATAAACCTAATCAAACTATATAGAATTATATAAAACTATATAAAACTATATAAAACCATATAAAACTATATAAAACTATATAAAACTATATGAAACTATGTAAAGCTATATAATACTATATAAAACTATATAAAACTATATAAAACTGTATAAAACTATATAAAAGTATATATAAAACTAATAAAACTATATAAAACTATATAAATCTATATAAAACTATATAAAACTGTATAAAACTATATTAAATTAATAAAACTATACAAAACTATATAAAACTACGTAAAACTATATAAAACTACATAAAACTACATAAAACTACATAAAACTATATAAAACTATATAAACCTATATAAAACTATATAAAACTATATAATACTAATATAACCATAAGAATCTATGTAAAACTATATAAAACTGTATAAAACTATATAAAACTACTAAAACTGTATAAAAAAATGTAAATCTAAATAATACCATAGAGAACAATATAAAACTATATAAAACTATATAAAACGATATAAAACTATATAAAACTATATAAAACTATATAAAACTATGTGCAACTATATGAAACTAAATAAGACTATATAAAACTATATAAAACTATAGAAAACTATATTAAACTATATAAAACTATATAAACCTAATAAAACTAATAAAACTATATAGATTTATGTAAAACTATATAAAACTATATGAAACTTTATAAAACTATATAAAACTATATAAAACTATATAAAACTATATAAAACTTTATAAAACTATATAAAATTATATAAAACTATATAAAGCAATATAAAACTATATAAAGCCATATAAAACTATATAAATCTATATAAAACTATATAGAAAAATATAAAACTATATAAAACTATATATAACTATATGAAACTATATAAAACTATATAGAACAATATAAAACTATATAAAACAATATAAAACCAATGAAACTACACAAAAGTATATAAAACTAATAAAACTATATAAAACTATGTGCAACTATATAAAACTAAATAAGACTACATAAAACTACATAAAACAATATAAAACTAAATAAAACTATACAAAACTGATGAAACTATATGAATCTATGTAAAACTATATCAAACTGTATTAAACTATATAAAACTAATAAAACTATATAAAACTATGTAAAACTATATAAATCTATATAAAACTATATAAAACTAATGAAACTACACAAAACTATATGAAACTAATAAAACTAATAAAACTATATACAATTATGTAAAACTATATAAAACTGTATGAAACTATATAAAACTATATAGAACTATATAAAACTATATAAAACTATATAAAACCATATAAAACTATAGAAATCTATATAAAACTATATAAAACTAAATAAAACTATATAAAACGATATAAAACTATTTAAAACTATATAAAACTATATAAAACTATATAAAACTAATAAAACTACACAAAACTATATCAAACTAATAAAACTATATAAAACTATGTGCAACTACATGAAACTAAATAAGACTATATAAAACTATATAAAACTATATGAAACTATATTAAACTATATAAAACTATATAAACCTACTAAAACTAATAAAACTATATAGATTTATGTAAAACTATATAAAACTATATGAAACATTATAAAACTATATAAAACTATATAAAACTATATAAAACTATATAAAACTTTATAAAACTATATAAAATTATATAAAACTATATAAAGCTATATAAAACTATATAAAGCCATATAAAACTATATAAATCTATATAAAACTATATAGAAAAATATAAAACTATATAAAACTATATAGAACAATGTAAAACTATATAAAACTATATAAAACTATATAAAACTATATAAAACTATATTAAACTAATAAAACTATATAAAACTATATAAAACTACGTAAAACTATATAAAACTACATAAAACTACATAAAACTATATAAAACTATATAAACCTATATAAAACTAAACAAACTATATAAAATTAAATAAAACTATAGAAAACTATATAAACCTAATCAAACTATATAGAATAATATAAAACTATATAAAACTAATAAAACTATATGAATCTATAAAAACTATATAAAACTGTATAAAACTATATAAAGCTAATGAGACTACACAAAACTATATAAAACGAGTAAAACTAATAAAACTATATAGAATTATGTAAATCTATATAAAACTACATGAAACTATATAAAACTATATAAAATTATATAAAACTATATAAAACTATATAAAACTATATAAAACTATATAAAACTATATAAAACTATATAAAACTATATAAAACTATATAAAACTATATAAAACTATATAAAACTATATAAAACTATATAAAACTATATAAAACTATATAAAGCTATATAAAACTATATGAAACTATATAAAACTATATAAAACCATATAAAACTATATAAAACTATATAAAACTATATAAAACTATATAAAACTAATAAAACTAATAAAACTATTTGAATCTATGTAAAACTATATAAAACTGTATAAAACTATATAAAGCTAATGAAACTACAAAAAACTATATAATATGAGTAAAACTAATAAAACTATATAGAATTATGTAAATCTATATAAAACTATATGAAACTATAAAACTATATAAAATTATATAAAACTAATAAATCTACATAGAATTATGCAAAACTATATAAAACTATATGAAACTATATGAAACTATATAAAACTATATAAAACTATATAAAACTATATAAAACTAATAAAACTATATAAAATTATATAAAACTATATAAACCTATATAAAACTAAACAAACTATATAAAGTTATATAAAACTATAGAAAACTATATAAACCTAATCAAACTATATAGAATTATATAAAACTATATAAAACTATATAAAACCATATAAAACTATATAAAACTGTACGAAACTATACGAAACTATGTAAAACTATATAATACTATATAAAACTTTATAAAACTATATAAAACTATATAAAACTATATAAAACCATATAAAACTATAGAAATCTATATAAAACTATATAAAACTAAATAAAACTATATAAAACTATATGAAACTATATAAAACTGTATAAAACTATATAAAACTATATAAAACTATATAAAACTGTATAAAACTATATACAACTATATAAAACTATATAAAACTATATAAAACTATATAAAACTATATAAAACTATATAAAACTATATAAAACTATGTAAAACTATATGAATCTATGTAAAACTATTAAAAATGTATAAAACTATATAAAACTAATAAAACTGTATAAAAAATGTAAATCTATATAATACCATATAGAACAATATAAAACTATATAAAACTACATAAAACGATATAAAAATATATAAAACTATATAAAACTATATAAAACTATATACAACTATATACAACTATATAAAACTATATAAAACTATATAAAACTATATAAAACTAATAAAACTACACAAAACTATATCAAACTAATAAATCTGTATAAAACTATGTGCAACTATATGAAACTAAATAAGACTATATAAAACTATATAAAACTGATATAACTGTAGGAAACTATATAATACCATATATAACTATATAAAACTATATAAAACTATGTGCAACTATATAAAACTATAAAAACCTATATAAAACTAATAAAACTATATGAATCTATGTAAAACTATATAAAACTGTATAAAACTATATAAAACGAATAAAACTGTATAAAACTATATAAAACTATATAAAACTATATAAAACTATATAAAACTATATGAAACTATGTAAAACTATATAAAACTATATAAAACTATATTAAACTATATAAAACTAATGAAACTACACAAAAGTATATAAAACTAATAAAGCTATATAAAACTATGTGCAACTATATGAAACTAAATAAGACTACATAAAACTACATAAAACTATATAAAACTATATAAAACTATATAAAACTATACAAAACTAATTAAACTATATGAATCTATGTAAAACTATATCAAACTGTATTAAACTATATAAAACTAATAAAACTATATAAAACTATGTAAAACTATATAAATCTATATAAAACTATATAAAACTAATGAAACTACACAAAACTATATGAAACTAATAAAACTAATAAAACTATATACAATTATGTAAAAGTATATAAAACTGTATGAAACTATATAAAACTATATAAAACTATATAAAACTATATAAAACCATATAAAACTGTAGAAAACTATAGAAAACTATATAAAACTATATGAAACTATATAGAACAATATAAAACTATATAAAACTATATGAAACTATATAGAACAATATAAAACCATATAAAACTATATGAATCTATGTAAAAGTATATAAAACTGTATAAAACTATATAAAACTAATAAAACTGTATAAAACAATGTAAAACTAATAAAACTATATTAAATTATGTAAAACTATATAAAACTATATAAAACTATATAAAACATGTATGAAACTAATGAAACTATATGAATCTATGTAAAACTATTAAAAATGTATAAAACTATGTAAAACTAATAAAACTGTATAAAAAAATATACATCTATATATTAACATATAGAACAATATAAATCTATAGAAAACTATATAAAACTATATAAAACTATGTGAAACTATATAGAACAATATAAAACTATATAAAACTATATGGAACTATGTAAAACTATATAAAACTATATAAAACTATGTAAAACTATATAAATCTATATAAAACTATATAAAACTACTGAAACTACACAAAACTATATGAAACTAATAAAACTAATAAAACTATATACAATTGTGTAAAACTATATAAAACTCTATGAAACCATATAAAACTATATAAAACTATATGAAACTATATAAAACTATATAAAACCATATAAAACTATAGAAAACTATATAAAACTATATAAAACTATATGAAACTATATAGAACAATATAAAACTATATAAAACTATATAAACCTATATGAAAGTATATAAAACTATATAAAACTACATAAAACTATATAAAACTATATAAAACTATATAAAACTATATAAAACGAATAAAACTGTATAAAACTATATAAAACTATATAAATCTATATAAAACTATATAGAAAAATATAAAACTATATAAAACTATATATAACTATATGAAACTATATAAAACTATATAGAACAATATAAAACTATATAAAACTATATAAAACTATATAAAACTATATAAAATTATATAAAATTATATAAAATTATGTAAAGCTATATAAAACTATATAAAACAATATGAAACTATGTAAAACTATATAAAACTATATAAAACTATATAAAACTATATACAACTATATAAAACGATATAAAACTATTTAAAACTATATAAAACTATATAAAACTATATAAAACTAATAAAACTACACAAAACTATATCAAACTAATAAAACTATATAAAACTATGTGCAACTACATGAAACTAAATAAGACTATATAAAACTATATAAAACTATATGAAACTATATTAAACTATATAAAACTATATAAACCTACTAAAACTAATAAAACTATATAGATTTATGTAAAACTATATAAAACTATATGAAACATTATAAAACTATATAAAACTATATAAAACTATATAAAACTATATAAAACTTTATAAAACTATATAAAATTATATAAAACTATATAAAGCTATATAAAACTATATAAAGCCATATAAAACTATATAAATCTATATAAAACTATATAGAAAAATATAAAACTATATAAAACTATATAGAACAATGTAAAACTATATAAAACTATATAAAACTATATAAAACTATATAAAACTATATTAAACTAATAAAACTATATAAAACTATATAAAACTACGTAAAACTATATAAAACTACATAAAACTACATAAAACTATATAAAAATAAAACCTATATAAAACTAAACAAACTATATAAAATTAAATAAAACTATAGAAAAACTATATAAACCTAATCAAACTATATAGAATAATATAAAACTATATAAAACTAATAAAACTATATGAATCTATAAAAACTATATAAAACTGTATAAAACTATATAAAGCTAATGAGACTACACAAAACTATATAAAACGAGTAAAACTAATAAAACTATATAGAATTATGTAAATCTATATAAAACTACATGAAAACTATATAAAACTATATAAAATTATATAAAACTATATAAAACCTATATAAAACTATATAAAACTATATAAAACTATATAAAACTATATAAAACTATATAAAACTATATAAAACTATATAAAACTATATAAAACTATATAAAACTATATAAAACTATATAAAACTATATAAAGCTATATAAAACTATATGAAACTATATAAAACTATATAAAACCATATAAAACTATATAAAACTATATAAAACTATATAAAACTATATAAAACTAATAAAACTAATAAAACTATTTGAATCTATGTAAAACTATATAAAACTGTATAAAACTATATAAAGCTAATGAAACTACAAAAAACTATATAATATGAGTAAAACTAATAAAACTATATAGAATTATGTAAATCTATATAAAACTATATGAAACTATATAAAACTATATAAAATTATATAAAACTAATAAATCTACATAGAATTATGCAAAACTATATAAAACTATATGAAAACTATATGAAACTATATAAAACTATATAAAACTATATAAAACTATATAAAACTAATAAAACTATATAAAATTATATAAAACTATATAAACCTATATAAAAACTAAACAAACTATATAAAGTTATATAAAACTATAGAAAACTATATAAACCTAATCAAACTATATAGAATTATATAAAACTATATAAAACTATATAAAACCATATAAAACTATATAAAACTGTACGAAACTATACGAAACTATGTAAAACTATATAATACTATATAAAACTTTATAAAACTATATAAAACTATATAAAACTATATAAAACCATATAAAACTATAGAAATCTATATAAAACTATATAAAACTAAATAAAACTATATAAAACTATATGAAACTATATAAAACTGTATAAAACTATATAAAACTATATAAAACTATATAAAACTGTATAAAACTATATACAACTATATAAAACTATATAAAACTATATAAAACTATATAAAACTATATAAAACTATATAAAACTATATAAAACTATGTAAAACTATATAAAAACTATATAAACTATATGATATGAAAACTATTAAAAATGTATAAAACTATATAAAACTAATAAAACTGTATAAAAAAATGTAAATCTATATAATACCATAATAGAACAATATAAAACTATATAAAACTACATAAAACGATATAAAAATATATAAAACTATATAAAACTATATAAAACTATATACAACTATATACAACTATATAAAACTATATAAAACTATATAAAACTATATAAAACTAATAAAACTACACAAAACTATATCAAACTAATAAATCTGTATAAAACTATGTGCAACTATATGAAACTAAATAAGACTATATAAAAACTATATAAAACTGATATAACTGTAGGAAACTATATAATACCATATATAACTATATAAAACTATATAAAACTATGTGCAACTATATAAAAACTATAAAAACCTATATAAAACTAATAAAACTATATGAATCTATGTAAAACTATATAAAAACTGTATAAAACTATATAAAACGAATAAAACTGTATAAAAACTATATAAAACTATATAAAACTATATAAAACTATATAAAACTATATGAAACTATGTAAAACTATATAAAACTATATAAAACTATATTAAAACTATATAAAACTAATGAAACTACACAAAAGTATATAAAACTAATAAAGCTATATAAAACTATGTGCAACTATATGAAACTAATAAGACTACATAAAAACTACATAAAACTATATAAAACTATATAAAAACTATATAAAACTATACAAAACTAATTAAACTATATGAATCTATGTAAAACTATATCAAACTGTATTAAACTATATAAAACTAATAAAACTATATAAAACTATGTAAAACTATATAAATCTATATAAAACTATATAAAACTAATGAAACTACACAAAACTATATGAAACTAATAAAACTAATAAAACTATATACAATTATGTAAAAGTATATAAAACTGTATGAAAACTATATAAAACTATATAAAACTATATAAAACTATATAAAACCATATAAAACTGTAGAAAACTATAGAAAACTATATAAAACTATATGAAACTATATAGAACAATATAAAACTATATAAAACTATATGAAACTATATAGAACAATATAAAACCATATAAAACTATATGAATCTATGTAAAAGTATATAAAACTGTATAAAACTATATAAAACTAATAAAACTGTATAAAACAATGTAAAACTAATAAAACTATATTAAATTATGTAAAACTATATAAAACTATATAAAACTATATAAAACATGTATGAAACTAATGAAACTATATGAATCTATGTAAAACTATTAAAAATGTATAAAACTATGTAAAAACTAATAAAACTGTATAAAAAAATATACATCTATATATTAACATATAGAACAATATAAATCTATAGAAAACTATATAAAACTATATAAAACTATGTGAAACCTATATAGAAACAATATAAAACTATATAAAAACTATATGGAACTATGTAAAAACTATATAAAACTATATAAAACTATGTAAAACTATATAAATCTATATAAAACTATATAAAACTACTGAAACTACACAAAAACTATATGAAACTAATAAAACTAATAAAACTATATACAATTGTGTAAAACTATATAAAACTCTATGAAACCATATAAAACTATATAAAACTATATGAAACTATATAAAACTATATAAAACCATATAAAACTATAGAAAACTATATAAAACTATATAAAACTATATGAAACTATATAGAACAATATAAAACTATATAAAACTATATAAACCTATATGAAAGTATATAAAACTATATAAAACTACATAAAACTATATAAAACTATATAAAAACTATATAAAACTATATAAAACGAATAAAACTGTATAAAACTATATAAAAACTATATAAATCTATATAAAACTATATAGAAAAATATAAAACTATATAAAACTATATATAACTATATGAAACTATATAAAACTATATAGAACAATATAAAACTATATAAAACTATATAAAACTATATAAAACTATATAAAATTATATAAAATTATATAAAATTATGTAAAGCTATATAAAACTATATAAAACAATATGAAACTATGTAAAACTATATAAAACTATATAAAAACTATATAAAACTATATACAACTATATAAAACTATATAAAACTATATAAAACTATATAGTTAGTTTTATATAGTTTTATATAGTTTTATATAGTGTTATATAGTTTTATATAGTTTTATATTGTTTTATATAGATTAATATAGTTTTATATAGTTTTATATAGTTTTATATAGTTTTATATAGTTTTTATTAGTTGTATATAGTTTTATTTAGTTTTATATAGTTTTATATAGTTTTATATAGTTTCATATAGTTTTATATAGTTTTATATAGTTTTATATAGTTTCATATAGTTTTTATATAGTTTTATATAGTTTTATTAGTTTTTATACAGTATTATATATTTCTATAGAGTTATATATAGGTTTATAATAGTTCTGTTAGTTTTATATAGTTTTATATAGTTTTATATAGTTTTATATAGTTTTATATAGTTTTGTTAGTTTTATATAGTTTTTTATAGTTTTATATAGCTTTATATAGTTTTATATAGTTTTATAGAGTTTTATATAGTTTTATATAGTTTTGTTAGTTTATATGGTTTTATATAGTTTTATATAGTTTTATATAGCTCTATAGATTTTTATATAGGTTTATATAGTTTTATATAGTTTTGAATAGTGTTATATAGTTTTGTATAGTTTTATATATTTTTATATAGTTTTAATAGAATTTTATAGTTTTATATCGTTTTATATAAATTTACATTGTTTTATATAGTTTTGTTAATTTTATATGGTTTTTATATAGTTTTATATAGTTTTATATAGTTCTATATAATTTTATATAGTTCTATAGAGTTTTATATAGTTTTTATATAGTTTTATGTCGTTTTACATAGTTTTATATAGTTTTATATAGTTCTATATAATTTTATATAGTTCTATAGAGTTTTATATAGTTTTATATAGTTTTATGTCGTTTTACATAGTTTTATATAGTTTTATATAGTTTCATATAGTTTTATATAGTTTTACATAGTTTTATATAGTTTTACATAGTTTTATAAAGTTTTATATAGTTTTATAGAGTTTTATATAGTTTTATATAGTTTTTATATAGTTCTATAGAGTTTTATATAGTTTTATATAGTACTATATTGTTTTATTAGTTTTATATAGTTTTATATAGTTTTTATATTTTCTATAGAGTTATATATATGTTTATATAGTTTTGTAGTTTTATATAGTTTTATATAGTTTTATATAGTTTTATATAGTTTTATATAGTTTTGTTAGTTTTATATAGTTTTATATACTTTTATATAGTTTTATATAGTTTTTACATAATTTTATATAGTTCTATAGAGTTTTATATAGTTTTATATAGTTTTATGTCGTTTTACATAGTTTTATATAGTTTTGTTAGTTTTATATAGTTTTATATAGTATTACATAATTTTGTATAGTTTTATATAGTTTTATATAGTTTTATATAGTTTTATATAGTTTTATATAGTTTTATATAGTTTCATATAGTTTTATATAGTTTTACATAGTTTTATATAGTTTTATATAGTTTTATATAGTTTTATATAGTTTTGTTAGTTTTATATAGTTTTATACAGTTTTACATTGTTTTATATAGTTTTGTTAGTTTCATATGGTTTTATATAGTTTTATATAATTCTATATAGTTTTATATAGGTTTATATAGTTTTGTTAGTTTTATATAGTTTTATTATAGTTTTATATAGTTTTATATAGTTTTGTTAGTTTTATATAGTTTTATATACTTTTATATAGTTTTATATAGTTTTACATAATTTTATATAGTTCTATAGAGTTTTATATAGTTTTATATAGTTTTATGTCGTTTTACATAGTTTTATATAGTTTTGTTAGTTTTATATAGTTTTATATAGTATTACATAATTTGTATAGTTTTATATAGTTTTATATAGTTTTATATAGTTTTATATAGTTTTATATAGTTTCATATAGTTTTATATAGTTTCATATAGTTTTATATAGTTTTACATAGTTTTATATAGTTTTACATAGTTTTATAAAGTTTTATATAGTTTTATAGAGTTTTATATAGTTTTTATATAGTACTATATTGTTTTATTAGTTTTATATAGTTTTATATAGTTTTATATATTTCTATAGAGTTATATATATGTTTATATAGTTTTGTTAGTTTTATATAGTTTTACATTGTTTTATATAGTTTTGTTAGTTTCATATGGTTTTATATAGTTTTATATAGTTCTACATAGTTTTATATAGGTTTATATAGTTTTGTTAGTTTTATATAGTTTTATATAGTTTTACATAATTTTATAAAGTTTTATATAGTTTTATAGAGTTTTATATAGTTTTATATAGTTTTATATAGTTCTATAGAGTTTTATATAGTTTTATATAGTACTATATTGTTTTATTAGTTTTATATAGTTTTATATAGTTTTATATATTTCTATAGAGTTATATATATGTTTATATAGTTTTGTTAGTTTTATATAGTTTTATATAGTATTATATAATTTTGTATAGTTTTATATAGTTTTATATAGTTTTTATATAGTTTTATATAGTTTTTATATAGTTTTATATAGTTTTATATAGTTTCATATAGTTTTATATAGTTTTACATAGTTTTATATAGTTTTACATAGTTTTATAAGTTTTATATAGTTTTATAGAGTTTTATATAGTTTTATATAGTTCTATAGAGTTTTGTATAAGGTTTATATAGTTTGATAGTTTTATATAGTTTTATATAGTTTTATATAGTTTTATATAGTTTTATATAGTTTTATATAGTTTTTGTTAGTTTTATATAGTTTTATAAAGTTTTATATAGTTTTATATAGTTTTACATAATTTTATATAGTTTTATGTAGTTTTATATTGTTTTGTTTGTTTTATATAGTTTTATATAAGTTTTATATAGTTATATAGTTTTATAGAGTTTTATATAGTTTCGTTAGTTTTATATAGTTTTATATAGTTTTATATAGTTTTATATAGTTTTATATAGTTTTTATATAGTTTTATATAGTTTCATATAGTTTTATATAGTTTTACATAGTTTTTATATAGTTTTATATAGTTTTATATAGTTTTATATAGTTTTGTTAGTTTTATATAGTTTTATACAGTTTTACATTGTTTTATATAGTTTTGCTAGTTTCATACGGTTTTATATAGTTTTATATAATTCTATATAGTTTTATATAGGTTTATATAGTTTTGTTAGTTTTATATAGTTTTATATAGTTTTATATAGTTTTATATAGTTTTGTTAGTTTTATATAGTTTTATATACTTTTATATAGTTTTATATAGTTTTACATAATTTTATATAGTTCTATAGAGTTTTATATAGTTTTATATAGTTTTATGTCGTTTTACATAGTTTTATATAGTTTTGTTAGTTTTATATAGTTTTATATAGTATTACATAATTTTGTATAGTTTTATATAGTTTTATATAGTTTTATATAGTTTTATATAGTTTCATATAGTTTTATATAGTTTCATATAGTTTTATATAGTTTTACATAGTTTTATATAGTTTTACATAGTTTTATAAAGTTTTTATATAGTTTTTATAGAGTTTTATATAGTTTTATATAGTTCTATAGAGTTATATATATGTTTATATAGTTTTTGTTAGTTTTATATAGTTTTATATAGTTTTATATAGTTTTATATAGATTAATATAGTTTTATATAGTTTTATATAGTTTTACATTGTTTTATATAGTTTTGTTAGTTTCATATGGTTTTATATAGTTTTATATAGTTCTACATAGTTTTATATAGGTTTATATAGTTTTGTTAGTTTTATATAGTTTTATATAGTTTTACATAATTTTATAAAGTTTTATATAGTTTTATAGAGTTTTATATAGTTTTATATAGTTTTATATAGTTCTATAGAGTTTTATATAGTTTTATATAGTACTATATTGTTTTATTAGTTTTATATAGTTTTATATAGTTTTATATATTTCTATAGAGTTATATATATGTTTATATAGTTTTGTTAGTTTATATAGTTTTATATAGTATTATATAATTTTGTATAGTTTTATATAGTTTTATATAGTTTTATATAGTTTTATATAGTTTTATATAGTTTTATATAGTTTTATATAGTTTCATATAGTTTTATATAGTTTTACATAGTTTTATATAGTTTTACATAGTTTTATAAAGTTTTATATAGTTTTATAGAGTTTTATATAGTTTTATATAGTTTCTATAGAGTTTTGTATAGGTTTATATAGTTTTGATAGTTTTTATATAGTTTTATATAGTTTTATATAGTTTTATATAGTTTTAGATAGTTTTATATAGTTTTGTTAGTTTTATATAGTTTTATAAAGTTTTATATAGTTTTATATAGTTTTACATAATTTTATATAGTTTTATGTAGTTTTATATTGTTTTGTTTGTTTTATATAGTTTTATATAGTTTTATATAGTTTTTATATAGTTTTTATATAGTTTTGTTAGTTTTATATAGTTTTATAAAGTTTTATATAGTTTTATATAGTTTTACATAATTTTATATAGTTTTATGTAGTTTTATATTGTTTTGTTTGTTTTATATAGTTTTATATAGTTTTATATAGTTATATAGTTTTATAGAGTTTTATATAGTTTCGTTAGTTTTATATAGTTTTTATATAGTTTTATATAGTTTTATATAGTTTTATATAGTTTTATATAGTTTTATATAGTTTCATATAGTTTTATATAGTTTTACATAGTTTTATATAGTTTTTATATAGTTTTATATAGTTTTATATAGTTTTATATAGTTTTGTTAGTTTTATATAGTTTTATACAGTTTTACATTGTTTTATATAGTTTTGCTAGTTTCATACGGTTTTATATAGTTTTATATAATTCTATATAGTTTTATATAGGTTTATATAGTTTTGTTAGTTTTATATAGTTTTATATAGTTTTATATAGTTTTATATAGTTTTGTTAGTTTTATATAGTTTTATATACTTTTTATATAGTTTTATATAGTTTTACATAATTTTATATAGTTCTATAGAGTTTTATATAGTTTTATATAGTTTTATGTCGTTTTACATAGTTTTATATAGTTTTGTTAGTTTTATATAGTTTTATATAGTATTACATAATTTTGTATAGTTTTATATAGTTTATATAGTTTTTATATAGTTTTATATAGTTTCATATAGTTTTATATAGTTTCATATAGTTTTATATAGTTTTACATAGTTTTATATAGTTTTACATAGTTTTATAAAGTTTTATATAGTTTTATAGAGTTTTATATAGTTTTTATATAGTTCTATAGAGTTATATATATGTTTATATAGTTTTGTTAGTTTTATATAGTTTTATATAGTTTTATATAGTTTTATATAGATTAATATAGTTTTATATAGTTTTATATAGTTTTACATTGTTTTATATAGTTTTTGTTAGTTTCATATGGTTTTATATAGTTTTATATAGTTCTACATAGTTTTATATAGGTTTATATAGTTTTGTTAGTTTTATATAGTTTTATATAGTTTTACATAATTTTATAAAGTTTTATATAGTTTTATAGAGTTTTATATAGTTTTATATAGTTTTATATAGTTCTATAGAGTTTTATATAGTTTTATATAGTACTATATTGTTTTATTAGTTTTATATAGTTTTTATATAGTTTTATATATTTCTATAGAGTTATATATATGTTTATATAGTTTTGTTAGTTTTATATAGTTTTATATAGTATTATATAATTTTGTATAGTTTTATATAGTTTTATATAGTTTTATATAGTTTTATATAGTTTTATATAGTTTTATATAGTTTTATATAGTTTCATATAGTTTTATATAGTTTTACATAGTTTTATATAGTTTTACATAGTTTTATAAAGTTTTATATAGTTTATAGAGTTTTATATAGTTTTATATAGTTCTATAGAGTTTTGTATAGGTTTATATAGTTTTGATAGTTTTTATATAGTTTTATATAGTTTTATATAGTTTTATATAGTTTTAGATAGTTTTATATAGTTTTGTTAGTTTTATATAGTTTTATAAAGTTTTATATAGTTTTATATAGTTTTTACATAATTTTATATAGTTTTATGTAGTTTTATATTGTTTTGTTTGTTTTATATAGTTTTATATAGTTTTTATATAGTTATATAGTTTTATAGAGTTTTATATAGTTTCGTTAGTTTTATATAGTTTTATATAGTTTTATATAGTTTTATATAGTTTTTATATAGTTTTATATAGTTTTATATAGTTTCATATAGTTTTATATAGTTTTACATAGTTTTATATAGTTTTATAATAGTTTTATATAGTTTTATATAG
>NW_027475616.1:27500-32500 GCF_051020985.1 Nomia melanderi | reverse complement strand
GGAATCCCCGCGTCGGAGGGTAAAACGCGATATATAATAGTATATGCCAGTGGTTCGCGCGCGTCGTCTCTGAGATACGCGGTCGACAGAGTTCCGAAAACACGTGATGTGCCACGATTTCCGTGCGTCTTACATCTTTCGACGATGGGACGATCCACGCGAAGAGAACGTTCGTGCTTGCGTGAGGTGCAACAGCGTCGATTCGCTTTTCTGTACGGGGAGAAATAGAACGTTGAGTTGACTTATCGGGTCTTCGTTGGAATTACCGTCGCTGGCATTGTAAACTCCAGATGACCTTGTGATTCCTTCGTCGGGCACTGGTAAAGGGTGGCGATGATTCGTTCTATAATAGTAATACCCGTCGTAGCGTTTCGACCGATGTCACCCGCCACGAAAGTCTCTCTCGACGTGGAAACCCCGCGCCGAAGAGTAAACGCGAAGGCTTACCATACGAAAGAAAACGGTATTATACGCCTGTGGTATGTGCGTCTCGGCTCTGTGATACGCGATCGGCAGAGTTACAAAAAAACGTTGATGGGCCACGATTTCCGTGCGTCTTACATCTTTCGACGATGGGACGATCCACGCGAAGAGTAGTTACGTGCTCGCGCGAGGTGCGATAGCGTCGATTCGCTTTTCTGTACGGGGAGAAATAGAACGATGAGTTGACTTATCGGGTCTTCGTTGGAATTACCGTCGCTGGCATTGTGAACTCCAGATGACCTTGTGATTCCTTCGTCGGGCACTGGTAAAGGGTGGCGATGATTCGTTCTATAATAGAAATACCCGTCGTAGCGATTCGGCCGAGTCACCCGCCACGAAACTCTCTCTCGTCGTGGAATCCCCATGTCGGAGAGTAAAACGCGAAGGCTAACTATATATAAGAAATATATAGTATTATTTATGCCTGTGGTTCTCCGTTTGCCCTACTCTCAGATACGCGACTCGGAGAGTTACGAATAATCGTGATGGACCACGATTTCTGTACGTCTTACATCTTTCGACGATGGGACGATCCACGCGAAGAGATCATTCCTGCTTGCGTGAGGTGCGATAGCGCCGATTCGCTTTTCTGTACGGGGAGAAATAGAACGATGAGTTGACTTATCGGGTCTTCGTTGGAATTACCGTCGCTGGCATTGTAAACTCCAGATGACCTTGTGATTCCTTCGTCGGGCACTGGTAAAGGGTGGCGATGATTCGTTCTATAATAGAAATACCCGTCGTAGCGATTCGGCCGTGTCACCCGCCACGAAAATCTCTCTCGTCGTGGAATCCCCGCGTCGTAGAGTAAACGCGAAGGCTTGCTATAGAAGACTATAGTTTATACGCCTGTGGTTCACCGGTTGCCTGCTCTCCGGGGTACGCGATCGCGCAGGAGTTACGGAAGAACTTGATGGGCCACGATCTCCAAGCGGCTATATCTTTCGACGATGGGACGATTCACGCGAAGAGAACGTTCGTGCATGCGTGAGGTGCGATAGCGTTGATTCGCTTGTCTGTACGGGGAGAAATAGAACGATGAGTTGACTTATCGGGTCTTCGTTGGAATTACCGTCGCTGGCATTGTAAACTCCAGATGACCTTGTGATTCCTTCGTCGGGCACTGGTAAAGGGTGGCGATGATTCGTTCTATAATAGAAATACCCGTCGTAGCGTTTCGACCGATGTCACCCGCCACGAAATTCTCTCTCGTCGTGGAATCCCCGCGTCGGAGAGTAACCGCCGAAGGCTTGCTATAGAAGACTATAGTTTATACGCCTGTGGTTCACCGGTTGCCGGCTCTCCGGGGCACGCGATCGCGCGAAGGTTACGGAGGGACGTGAAGCGCCCGAGCAATGAAACGTCCGCAGGAGGAAACGAGCAACCGCCGAACATTGTTTCGCGACGTTTCCATAATGTATTGTCGTTTCGCTCGCATCCCGCTTCTTTCCCCTAGTTTCCTCGACGCGTAGTTTCGCAGCCTTAGTGGACGAATCATTCTCGATTCGAGGAAAGATATGCAGTGGGGCGTGCAATGAGCCCGCCAGAGACCACGATCTCCAATGCGTCTTTACATCTTTCGACGATGGGATGATCCACGCGAAGAGAACGTTCGTGCTTGCGCGAGGTGCGTTAGCGTCGATTCGCTTTTCTGTACGGGGAGAAATAGAACGATGAGTTGACTTATCGGGTCTTCGTTGGAATTACCGTCGCTGGCATTGTAAACTCCAGATGACCTTGTGATTCCTTCGTCGGGCACTGGTAAAGGGTGGCGATGATTCGTTCTATAATAGAAATACCCGTCGTAGCGATTCGGCCGAGTCACCCGCCACGAAACTGTCTCTCTTTCGTCGTGGAAACCCCGCGTCGGAGAGTAAAACGCGCGAAGGCTGTGACTGTAACATATATATATACAGTATACAATGCCTGTGGTTTTTGCGCGTGTCGGCTCTTCGGTATACGCGATCGGCCAGAGTTACGGAGGGACGGTGAAGCGCACGAGAAATTGAAACGGCCGCACGATTGGAACCGAGCAACCGTCGAACATTGTTTCGCGACGTTTCCATAATGCGTTTTCGTTTCGCTCGCATACCGCTTCTTTTCCCCTAGTCTCTGAGACGCGTTTTCGAGCCGTTCTTCTACTATCGATTCTCGTAGAGAGAAGGGACCGGGTAGTCTGGAAGTGGAACCCGCATCTTGCGTGTACCGTACACGGAATTGAGAGGACCGGCCGTGAAGCTCGTTTTAAAGCCGTGCGTCTGACACCCAACTCTTGCGCGCCAATTTCGCGGCAAGAGATAATATGGGACGAATGACCGGCAAAGAGCCAGCTGTGAAGTCTGTTTTTTTAATCGAATCCGTGGACGTGTGTATGCCGTAGCGTCGCTCGTCGTGTTCGTTCATGGTCGTTCCGAGAGAAAGAACGAAAGCGGTAACGAAGGGACCGGCCGTGAAGCTCGTTTTAAAGCCGCGCGTCTGACACCCAACTCTTGCGCGCCAATTTCGCGGCAAGAGATAACATGGGACGAATGACCGGCAAAGAGCCAGCTGTGAAGTCTTTTTTCATTATTTGCTTTCAATCGATCGATCGGTACGATTCGTGCAACGTTTCGCGCGATGCGACGCGAAAACATGCGCGCAACAATAGATGCGTCTGATCGGAAGAACGCGAGGGTCGACTGCACGCGATGGATTCAGTATCGGGTAGGATACAAAATATATCCCCGTCGTTTCCACGCGTGCGAGTCTTCTGCGTCTTTCGCGGGTTTTTGAATGCACTATACGCCCGGAACGTCGAGAAATATATACATATTACTTGAACGTTTTTCGTCTCGAAAGGCTTCGGTGTCGTCTCCAAGGCGACGCCTGAATCTCCTTCGCGCGCTGGTCGGAGATTCAGGTATCAACTTTTATCTTCTCTTTGAAAGAAGAGAGATATTAGGTCGAACAAATGAGAATAAAATTATATATGTGAAATATAAAATTTATACGATTACCCTGAACGGTGGATCACTTGGCTCGTGGGTCGATGAAGAACGCAGCTAATTGCGCGTCAACGTGTGAACTGCAGGACACATGAACATCGACATTTCGAACGCACATTGCGGTCCACGGATACAATTCCTGGACCACGCCTGGCTGAGGGTCGTTTACGTACCATACACTGCTTGCGTAGCTCTGTCAAATCCCCGCCGTCGTTCACCTCTTCGGATCGAACGTTTTTTTACCGAAGGGCGCAAAGAACGTTTCTGAGTCGGGTTAAGAGAAGGATGCTACGTACGAGCGAACGATGGGTGTCTCGTCGGCGTTTGTCGCGGACACGCGAAAATTCTGTGAATTTCACGGACAGTGTACGTTCTAGTTGTTGCAAAACGATCGGAATCGTTTGTATGGACTCGCGTGAGTGTTCGCGGCGTCGTGCGTCGTTCAATTACGACCGCCCGCGGATACCGCTCCACTGCGATATGGATCTGAGCGACAACTTTTTCGGCTGTTCGTGAGATGAACGGTTTCGTGTGTTTAGAAAAATTTTTTTTCCCGCGCTCCCGACGTCACCTGAAATGATGCGTCAGAGGTGAAAGAAAATATTAAGAAGTCGAGAGAGAGAGAGACTACACACGTTTTATTCATATTTTGTATACCGTGCGTGAGACGGATGTGCACGACACGTCGTATGTCGGTATATTACCGACTGGCCCCAGGGAGATTGTTTTCTTCCTCTCTTACGAATGAGATGTACGTTTCGGAGGATCGTCGTTACCGAAACACACGGCAAAACGAGACTTCTCGCAGCAGAACCTTTATACACAATACACATCGACTCTTTTTACCCCGAGAGAGAGAGAAAAGGTGTATTTCTTTTTTTTATTTTTCGAATTCGACGCACGAACGCTTTGACGACTGGAGAAAAACACGGTGTGTGTTAAAATCGTGCGGGACGAGCATGCGTATTCGTAACGGGTCGAATAGTTCTTATTCCCCGTCGTCGCGTGTCCTCGCTGGACCACCACCGTGCGCTTCCGCCACGTTCAGTTGAATTTCGAAATATATATATATAAAAAGAATCACCATATACTCTCTTTCGGGAGGTGTATTTTTATCGGTTTCTGCTATAGAGAAGAGACGGAGATCGTGTTGTGAGGTGTAACGTTTCTGTATCCCCGTTTCGGAGGATCGTCGTTATCGGCGGAACACACGTCAAAACGAGACTTCTCGCAGAACCTTTATACACAATACACATCGACTCTTTTACCCCGAGAGAGAGAAAAGGTGTTTTTCTTTTTTTTTTATTTTTCGAATTCGACGCACGAACGCTTTGACGACTGGAGAAAAACACGGTGTGTGTTAAAATCGTGCGGGACGAGCATGCGTATTCGTAACGGGTCGAATAGTTCTTATTCCCCGTCGTCGCGTGTCCTCGCTGGACCACCACCGTGCGCTTCCGCCACGTTCAGTTGTATTTCGAAATATATATATATATATAAAAAGAATCACCATATACTCTCTTTCGGGAGGTG
>NW_027475616.1:20000-25000 GCF_051020985.1 Nomia melanderi | reverse complement strand
GGTGGTAGTAGCAAATACTCCAGCGAGGCCCTGGAGGACTGACGTGGAGAAGGGTTTCGTGTGAACAGCCGTTGCACACGAGTCAGTCGATCCTAAGCCCTAAGAGAAATCCTATGTAGATGAGGTGTTTTTTTATTTTATACACGATCAATACGAGAGAGAGAGACAAAAAGTACACACCCATCGGGCGAAAGGGAATCCGGTTTCTATTCCGGAACCCGGCAGCGGAACCGCATACCATTCGGGCCCTCGTAAGAGTGTTCGTCGGGGTAACCCAAAATGACCTGGAGACGCCGTCGGGAGATCCGGGGAGAGTTTTCTTTTCTGTATAAGCGTTCGAGTTCCCTGGAAACCTCTAGCAGGGAGATAGGGTTTGGAACGCGAAGAGCACCGCAGTTGCGGCGGTGTCCGGATCTTCCCCTCGGACCTTGAAAATCCAGGAGAGGGCCACGTGGAGGTGTCGCGCCGGTTCGTACCCATATCCGCAGCAGGTCTCCAAGGTAAAGAGCCTCTAGTCGATAGATTAATGTAGGTAAGGGAAGTCGGCAAATTGGATCCGTAACTTCGGAATAAGGATTGGCTCTGAGGAGCGGGGCGTGTCGGGCTTGGTCGGGAAGCGGGTCTGGCTGACGTGCCGGGCCTGGGCGAGGTGAACATGTACGGCAACGTGCAGGGATCCGAGCTCGGTCCCGAGCCTTGGCCTCCCGCGGATCTTCCTTGCTGCGAGGCTTTCGCGTAGCGTTCGTCCTCTTCGGCCGCCATTCAACGCTCAGCTCAGAACTGGCACGGACTAGGGGAATCCGACTGTCTAATTAAAACAAAGCATTGCGATGGCCCCCGCGGGTGTTGACGCAATGTGATTTCTGCCCAGTGCTCTGAATGTCAACGTGAAGAAATTCAAAAAAGCGCGGGTAAACGGCGGGAGTAACTATGACTCTCTTAAGGTAGCCAAATGCCTCGTCATCTAATTAGTGACGCGCATGAATGGATTAACGAGATTCCCTCTGTCCCTATCTACTGGTTCACCGCTAGGAGGCGCAGAATACAGACGCGTGTTCACGTCGCTCCGTGTTTCGAGGCCCAAAAAAGTGGTAAACGTCGAGGAGAAATCCATTTTCGAAGTATAAACGCGAAGTGCAAGTGATTCCGGGCATTCTGTGCTAAGAATCGTGAAATTCGGTCAGCGAGGGCCGAATTTATCGAGGAAATAAGGTTAGCGTCGGTCGGTGACGTCATCTGGCGTCACCTGAAATTTCGAAGTCTCGTTCCCGTCTTAATAACCGCGGGATCGTAGAATCGCCGCGGCCAGTGGCGTAAATAAAACATTCGGACACAGTGTTGTGATAATCTCTGGTGAATTGTCGCAAATTAAGGATATTCATCGATATATATCCCGGTATCAACGACAACAGATTTGTCGACGCCATCTTGGACGCCATATTGGCGGCCATATTGGCGGCCATATTCTGACGTCACACGCCGCCAGCAGCTCCCCTCAGCGTCAACGACGGCGCCGCCAGCAAGCAGTCCTCGCCGCAGCAGCGCCGCCATCGGCCAAATAGGAAAGCACCCAGTCGAGTCCCATCCGCCACGCCGTCAACTTCGACCGCGAGGCGAGATGCTGGGAGCGTCGAGAAAGCGACCGGCTGATGAAAGGTCGGAGTCGGATTACTCCGACGCCGGCGGCGAATCGAGCCCCTACTTCAGCTCCGAGGAAACGGAAGAGCTCGACAGCCCCATCAGGGATGTGTACAAGGCAGGCAAGGCAGGAACGGAGTGGACAACCGTCCGCACCAAAAAGAAGCGCAAGACGAAGCCGAAGGCTGCAAAACAGCTGAAAATGGAGAAACCCACCGA
Organism: Nomia melanderi; assembly: GCF_051020985.1. Taxonomy (NCBI): domain Eukaryota; kingdom Metazoa; phylum Arthropoda; class Insecta; order Hymenoptera; family Halictidae; genus Nomia; species Nomia melanderi. The sequence goes on along the minus strand of NW_027475616.1, from coordinate 23,143 downwards.
GGTCCCACCAGCAACGGAGCCCGCCCCAAAACCAGAGGAGACTGCAGCGAGGGGGAAGGCTTCACCCACGAGAAAGGAGGTGCCCCCGCAGAGTGACAGACCCAGATCCACCGAGGCAGCAGTGGGTAAGTCCAAGCATCTGAACCAAATTATTATGGAGAGCATCGCCACGAAAATCGAGGCCGACAATCGCGTAAAGGCAGCGATAATCAACGCGGTAACGGAGCTGACCCAGCTACTAAACCAGGCGCTCGTTGATAAGAGCAATCTCGAAGGCCAAATAAAGGCCCTCAAATCCGCGGTTCTCTCCCGCGCTACCGCCCCCACAACCCACCATACCGCGACACGCGCCCCCCCCCACCGCGGCCCCACGGTCCCCCAGATTGGCCCCCACCCCTCCCGCGGCGACAAACAGCAAACCCGAGACACAGCGGGAAATGACCTGGGCGGAAAAGGCCCGAATCCCCAACCGAATAATATCGATCGCGAACCCCAAACGCGATCAACCGAACGTAATAAAAATCGTCCCGAGCGACACTAAAACGTACGCCGACTCAGCGGCAACGCGAAAAGCCGTCCTGGAGATGGTCTCCCCGGAGGCCAGCAAGCTTCAGGTCCGAAGCGTCCGTCTCCTTCAGGGGAACGGTATAATTATCGAGGCCGCAAAGGGATGCGACCTCTCGACCCTCTCCTCCCACCCGAAGCTCAAATCAGCCGGTTTCACGGCAGCGGCGCCGCCGAAGTCGAGCCCCAGAATCATCGTGCACGACGTACCGCGGTCCGAAAACGACCGATCCCTGATAGAGGCGATTGTTGAGCAAAATTTCTCGGGAAAAGAAAAGGCCGTCGTGAGGGAGCAAACGAAGGTCTCATTTAAGTCAGGGCCAAAGGACAAGGACACCTGCAACATTATCTTCGAGGTGTCCAACAAAGTCCGCGAGCTGATAAAAAATAAGGGCCGCCTCTTCATCGGCTGGAAATGTTGCCGTGCGAGGGACTACATTGTAGCCACGCGCTGCTACAAATGCCAGTCCTTCGGGCACACCACCAAATACTGCCGCGCCCCTAAAGAGATTTGCGGACACTGTGCCGCCGAAGGACACTCCTTCAAGGAGTGTCCTAACAAAACGAAATCCCCTGTTTGCTCCAACTGCCGGAAGGCCGGCAAGGAGCACAAGCACTCCGTAAAGCTGGAACAATGCCCAGCGCATAAAGCGGCACTAGAGCGGGTCCTTCAACAAACCGACTATGAATAACGCCCATAGTCGTACCCATAGCCAGACCCTGAAACTGGCACAACTAAACATGCGCGGATCCCAAATCGTCTCCCTCGAAATGTCCCGCATTATGGGGGAGAAGAATATCGACATCCTGTTCATGCAGGAGCCGTACAACGTGAAGGGCAAATTCATCGGCCTCACGAATTGCACGGCAGTCACGGGCGCGGAGCCTGGCAACCGAGCCATGGCTGGTATCGCGATACGCAATCCCAACCTCGAGTCCCTCAAGCTGTCGCATCTCAGCGACGACTATTGTACGTGCATCGAGGTAACAGGACCATTTGGGAAACTGTACCTCGCTAGCGTATATTTCAAATTCTCGCACGATATCGAAAGATATCTGGCGAGAATCTCGCAAATATGCCGCTCCCTCCGCGGACAGAGATTAATAATCGCTGCCGATGCCAACGCGAAGTCCTCGATTTGGCACAGCACCACAACCGATCCGCGAGGCGAAGAATTGGAATGGGTTGTAGCCCAGGAAAATCTAGTAGTCCTCAACGAACCCGGTAACGCCCCCACATTCCGCAACCATAAAGGATCCTCCAACGTAGATGTAACGCTGTCAAGCCTTCCGACCGTCGGGTTCATAGGAAGCTGGAAGGTCCATGAAAATTGGACATCCAGCGACCACAACGCAATTACCTTCACGTACAAGGCCCCCACCACAATGGGACCCGCCTCCGCGAGCCCCAGATTCAATACATCCAGGGCCGATTGGGCTAAATTCCAATCGAACCTGGAAATAATCAAAAGCAGCCTCCTCCGCGATTCCCGGCTGGACAGCAAATCTGCAATTGAGGCCTCAGCTGCGTCTCTTCAAGACGCAATCATTACGGCTGCGCAAAAATCCCTTCCGAGGAAGAAAACTTTCCCGAAGTCGGTTCCCTGGTGGACGGAAAACCTGACTCGACTAAAGAAGAAAACTTACCGCATGCGGAAGTCCTTCCAGGTCGAGTCGGACCCTTCCATCAGGGAAGCGAAACGCGTCGCGTACCTCCAGATTCGCAGGAAGTATTCCTACGAAATTCAGACCGCCAAGCGATCAAGCTGGCGGGACTTCGTGACGGAATCCTGCGCGAAAAACCCATGGGGAGCGGCGTATAAAATTTGCGTCAAAAAGATCAGCCCCGATAAAGCCCTGGCCACTTCCCCGGTTCTGTCCGGTTCCACAATTACGTGGGAGGAGACCGCGTTAAGCCTCCTCCACGCCCTTGTTCCCGACGACGCCCCGGACACGCTCGAGTGTCAACGTCGTAAAAGGTCCGCGAGCGTAACCCCCCCGGATACCCCAGATACTTCGCCCTTCTCGGAACAGGAAATTTGCCATGCAATCGGCTCGATTCGCAATGGCAAAGCTCCAGGTTCCGACCTTATCGAGGTCCGAATGCTTAAGGCCGCTTATCCGGTCCTAATAAGCGAAATCTCAGCCCTCTTCAACGGCTGCCTGTCACAAGGCAGCTTCCCGAAGCCATGGAAATATGGCTCGATACGCGCCCTCCTCAAAAGCCCCGATAGGGACGAGTCTGCGGCCAGCTCCTACAGGCCCATCTGCCTTCTCTCGGTGGTTGGGAAATCCCTGGAGAAGCTGATCCGCGAAAGGCTGGAGCCCATTTTTCTCCACCCCGGCTATGCTTCCCCTAGGCAGTTCGGCTTCCGAAAGGGGAGGTCGACGACTGACGCCATCCGCGCCGTCCGCAGCGGGCTCGAGGGGTCAACGACAAAATACGCGCTTGCGATTTTGTTCGACATCTCGGGCGCGTTCGACAACGTATGGTGGCCCAGCGTCCTCTTTCGCCTCAAGGAGCGGAACTGCCCGCGAAACCTATATAGACTCGTCGCGGATTATCTCAACGACCGTAC
>NW_027475616.1:10000-15000 GCF_051020985.1 Nomia melanderi | reverse complement strand
AAAGTTTATTCTTGACCGTTCGGACTTAGAAAAATTTCGAGTACCTCGGATCGCCGGCTGGAATTACCGCACGGCCTGGACAGCCCGCATCGACCGATACATTTTTTCCATTTTCAGTGAAAAAAAAATTTTTGTCAATTTTCTCAACGTTAAAAACGTTAATAAACTGCGTTTTTATGCGTGGATTAAACATTGAAAAAATTTTGAAATATGTGATGAAAAAGTTTACTCTTGACCGTTCGGACTTAGAAAAATTTCGAGTACCTCGGATCGCCGGCTGGAATTACCGCACGGCCTGGACAGCCCGCATCGACCGATACATTTTTTCCATTTTCAGTGAAAAAAAAATTTTTGTCAATTTTCTTAACGTTAAAAACGTTAATAAACTGCGTTTTTATGCGTGGATTAAACATTAAAAAAATTTTGAAATATGTGATGAAAAAGTTTACTCTTGACCGTCGGGACTTAGAAAAATTTCGAGTACCCCGGATCGCCTGCTGGAATTACCGCACGGCCTGGATAGCCCGCATCGACCGATACATTTTTTCCATTTTCAGTGAAAAAAAAATTTTTGTCAATTTTCTCAACGTTAAAAACGTTAATAAACTGCGTTTTTATGCGTGGATTAAACATTAAAAAAATTTTGAAATATGTGATGAAAAAGTTTACTCTTGACCGTTCGGACTTAGAAAAATTTCGAGTACCTCGGATCGCCGGCTGGAATTACCGCACGGCATGGACAGCCCGCATCGACCGATACATTTTTTCCATTTTCAGTGAAAAAAAAATTTTTGTCAATTTTCTCAACGTTAAAAACGTTAATAAACTGCGTTTTTATGCGTGGATTAAACATTAAAAAAATTTTGAAATATGTGATGAAAAAGTTTACTCTTGACCGTCGGGACTTAGAAAAATTTCGAGTACCCCGGATCGCCTGCTGGAATTACCGCACGGCCTGGATAGCCCGCATCGACCGATACATTTTTTCCATTTTCAGTGAAAAAAAAATTTTTGTCAATTTTCTCAACGTTAAAAACGTTAATAAACTGCGTTTTTATGCGTGGATTAAACATTAAAAAAATTTTGAAATATGTGATGAAAAAGTTTACTCTTGACCGTCGGGACTTAGAAAAATTTCGAGTACCCCGGATCGCCTGCTGGCATTACCGCACGGCCTGGACAGCTCGCTCCGACGAATCGGTTTTTTCCATTTTTTCCGAAAAATAAATTTTTGTAATTTTTTTTAATGTCAAAAACGTTAATAAACGTCATGTTTACGCATGGATTAAACATTGAAATAATTTTAAAACGCTTATTAAAAAAGTTGTTGTCGACCGTGGGACTTAGAAAAATTTCGGGAAGTCCGATTCGCCTGCTGGAATTACCGCACGGGCTGGACACCTCGCTCCGACGAATCGGTTTTTTCCATTTTTTTTGAAAAATAAATTTTTGTAATTTTTTTTAATGTTAAAAACGTTAATAAACGTCATGTTTACGCATGGATTAAACATTGAAATAATTTTAAAACGCTTATTAAAAAAGTTGGTGTCGACCGTGGGACTTAGAAAAATTTCGGGAAGTCCGATTCGCCTGCTGGAATTACCGCACGGGCTGGACACCTCGCTCCGACGAATCGGTTTTTTCCATTTTTTCCGAAAAATAAATTTTTGTAATTTTTTTTAATGTTAAAAACGTTAATAAACGTCATGTTTACGCATGGATTAAACATTGAAATAATTTTAAAACGCTTATTAAAAAAGTTGGTGTCGACCGTGGGACTTAGAAAAATTTCGGGAAGTCCGATTCGCCTGCTGGAATTACCGCACGGGCTGGACACCTCGCTCCGACGAATCGGTTTTTTCCATTTTTTTTGAAAAATAAATTTTTGTAATTTTTTTTAATGTTAAAAACGTTAATAAACGTCATGTTTACGCATGGATTAAACATTGAAATAATTTTAAAACGCTTATTAAAAAAGTTGGTGTCGACCGTGGGACTTAGAAAAATTTCGGGAAGTCCGATTCGCCTGCTGGAATTACCGCACGGGCTGGACACCTCGCTCCGACGAATCGGTTTTTTCCATTTTTTCCGAAAAATAAATTTTTGTAATTTTTTTTAATGTCAAAAACGTTAATAAACGTCATGTTTACGCATGGATTAAACATTGAAATAATTTTAAAACGCTTATTAAAAAAGTTGTTGTCGACCGTGGGACTTAGAAAAATTTCGGGAAGTCCGATTCGCCTGCTGGAATTACCGCACGGGCTGGACACCTCGCTCCGACGAATCGGTTTTTTCCATTTTTTTTGAAAAATAAATTTTTGTAATTTTTTTTAATGTTAAAAACGTTAATAAACGTCATGTTTACGCATGGATTAAACATTGAAATAATTTTAAAACGCTTATTAAAAAAGTTGGTGTCGACCGTGGGACTTAGAAAAATTTCGGGAAGTCCGATTCGCCTGCTGGAATTACCGCACGGGCTGGACACCTCGCTCCGACGAATCGGTTTTTTCCATTTTTTCCGAAAAATAAATTTTTGTAATTTTTTTTAATGTTAAAAACGTTAATAAACGTCATGTTTACGCATGGATTAAACATTGAAATAATTTTAAAACGCTTATTAAAAAAGTTGGTGTCGACCGTGGGACTTAGAAAAATTTCGGGAAGTCCGATTCGCCTGCTGGAATTACCGCACGGGCTGGACACCTCGCTCCGACGAATCGGTTTTTTCCATTTTTTTTGAAAAATAAATTTTTGTAATTTTTTTTAATGTTAAAAACGTTAATAAACGTCATGTTTACGCATGGATTAAACATTGAAATAATTTTAAAACGCTTATTAAAAAAGTTGGTGTCGACCGTGGGACTTAGAAAAATTTCGGGAAGTCCGATTCGCCTGCTGGAATTACCGCACGGGCTGGACACCTCGCTCCGACGAATCGGTTTTTTCCATTTTTTCCGAAAAATAAATTTTTGTAATTTTTTTTAATGTCAAAAACGTTAATAAACGTCATGTTTACGCATGGATTAAACATTGAAATAATTTTAAAACGCTTATTAAAAAAGTTGTTGTCGACCGTGGGACTTAGAAAAATTTCGGGAAGTCCGATTCGCCTGCTGGAATTACCGCACGGGCTGGACACCTCGCTCCGACGAATCGGTTTTTTCCATTTTTTTTGAAAAATAAATTTTTGTAATTTTTTTTAATGTTAAAAACGTTAATAAACGTCATGTTTACGCATGGATTAAACATTGAAATAATTTTAAAACGCTTATTAAAAAAGTTGGTGTCGACCGTGGGACTTAGAAAAATTTCGGGAAGTCCGATTCGCCTGCTGGAATTACCGCACGGGCTGGACACCTCGCTCCGACGAATCGGTTTTTTCCATTTTTTCCGAAAAATAAATTTTTGTAATTTTTTTTAATGTCAAAAACGTTAATAAACGTCATGTTTACGCATGGATTAAACATTGAAATAATTTTAAAACGCTTATTAAAAAAGTTGTTGTCGACCGTGGGACTTAGAAAAATTTCGGGAAGTCCGATTCGCCTGCTGGAATTACCGCACGGGCTGGACACCTCGCTCCGACGAATCGGTTTTTTCCATTTTTTTTGAAAAATAAATTTTTGTAATTTTTTTTAATGTTAAAAACGTTAATAAACGTCATGTTTACGCATGGATTAAACATTGAAATAATTTTAAAACGCTTATTAAAAAAGTTGGTGTCGACCGTGGGACTTAGAAAAATTTCGGGAAGTCCGATTCGCCTGCTGGAATTACCGCACGGGCTGGACACCTCGCTCCGACGAATCGGTTTTTTCCATTTTTTTTGAAAAATAAATTTTTGTAATTTTTTTTAATGTTAAAAACGTTAATAAACGTCATGTTTACGCATGGATTAAACATTGAAATAATTTTAAAACGCTTATTAAAAAAGTTGTTGTCGACCGTGGGACTTAGAAAAATTTCGGGAAGTCCGATTCGCCTGCTGGAATTACCGCACGGGCTGGACACCTCGCTCCGACGAATCGGTTTTTTCCATTTTTTTTGAAAAATAAATTTTTGTAATTTTTTTTAATGTTAAAAACGTTAATAAACGTCATGTTTACGCATGGATTAAACATTGAAATAATTTTAAAACGCTTATTAAAAAAGTTGGTGTCGACCGTGGGACTTAGAAAAATTTCGGGAAGTCCGATTCGCCTGCTGGAATTACCGCACGGGCTGGACACCTCGCTCCGACGAATCGGTTTTTTCCATTTTTTTTGAAAAATAAATTTTTGTAATTTTTTTTAATGTTAAAAACGTTAATAAACGTCATGTTTACGCATGGATTAAACATTGAAATAATTTTAAAACGCTTATTAAAAAAGTTGGTGTCGACCGTGGGACTTAGAAAAATTTCGGGAAGTCCGATTCGCCTGCTGGAATTACCGCACGGGCTGGACACCTCGCTCCGACGAATCGGTTTTTTCCATTTTTTTTGAAAAATAAATTTTTGTAATTTTTTTTAATGTTAAAAACGTTAATAAACGTCATGTTTACGCATGGATTAAACATTGAAATAATTTTAAAACGCTTATTAAAAAAGTTTACTCTTGACCGTGGGGACTTAGAAAAATTCCGGCTTGCACGGATTCGACCACTCTGTTTTTCGGAGTTTCTGAGAAAAATAAATTTTTGTAATTTTTTTCATTATGATTTCTGAGTTCTCCCAGTAGTTTAATGTAAGGATTAAGCATTTAAAAATTTTTAAATCGAATATTAAAAAAGTTTACTCTTGCAATTTTTGGAAAAAAAAAATTCTAAAAAATTTTTCTTTCGGTGGAAACTAACGTTTAATATGTACAATAACGATTTATCGAATAAAAATCGTATGTTAATATATGTTCGAATCGACCATAGTTTCAGCGGCTAAGTACCAGCAGCCCGGCCGGTTGGTCTGTACGCGCGGCAGTTTACCACCATAAGCGCCCGTGCTGAGCGGCCGGCGCCGC
>NW_027475616.1:0-5000 GCF_051020985.1 Nomia melanderi | reverse complement strand
GATGATGCGTTCTATAATAGAAATACCCGTCGTAGCGTTTCTTCCGAGTCAACCCGCTCACGAAACTCTCTCTCGTCGTGGAATCCCCGCGTCGGAGAGTAAAACGCGAATTAATACTATGAAAACTTACGTCTCTCGACGATGGGACGATCCACGCGAAGAGTTGTTTACGTGCACGCGTATGGTGCGATTGCGTCGATTCGCTTTTCTGTACGGGGAGAAATAGAACGTTGAGTTGACTTATCGGGTCTTCGTTGGAATTACCGTCGCTGGCATTGTAAACTCCAGATGACCTTGTGATTCCTTCGTCGGGCACTGGTAAAGGGTGGCGATGATGCGTTCTATAATAGAAATACCCGTCGTAGCGTTTCTTCCGAGTCAACCCGCTCACGAAACTCTCTCTCTCGTCGTGGAATCCCCGCGTCGGAGAGTAAAACGCCGAAGGCTTACTATGAAACTTACGTCTCTCGACGATGGGACGATCCACGCGAAGAGTTGTTACGTGCACGCGTATGGTGCGATTGCGTCGATTCGCTTTTCTGTACGGGGAGTAATAGAACGTTGAGTTGACTTATCGGGTCTTCGTTGGAATTACCGTCGCTGGCATTGTAAACTCCAGATGACCTTGTGATTCCTTCGTCGGGCACTGGTAAAGGGTGGCGATGATGCGTTCTATAATAGAAATACCCGTCGTAGCGTTTCTTCCGAGTCAACCCGCTCACGAAACTCTCTCTCGTCGTGGAATCCCCGCGTCGGAGAGTAAAACGCGAATTCATAGTATGGAAACTTACGTCTCTCGACGATGGGACGATCCACGCGAAGAGTTGTTACGTGCACGCGTATGGTGCGATTGCGTCGATTCGCTTTTCTGTACGGGGAGCAATAGAACGTTGAGTTGACTTATCGGGTCTTCGTTGGAATTACCGTCGCTGGCATTGTAAACTCCAGATGACCTTGTGATTCCTTCGTCGGGCACTGGTAAAGGGTGGCGATGATGCGTTCTATAATAGAAATACCCGTCGTAGCGTTTCTTCCGAGTCAACCCGCTCACGAAACTCTCTCTCGTCGTGGAATCCCCGCGTCGGAGAGTAAAACGCGAATTCATAGTATGGAAACTTACGTCTCTCGACGATGGGACGATCCACGCGAAGAGTTGTTACGTGCACGCGTATGGTGCGATTGCGTCGATTCGCTTTTCTGTACGGGGAGCAATAGAACGTTGAGTTGACTTATCGGGTCTTCGTTGGAATTACCGTCGCTGGCATTGTAAACTCCAGATGACCTTGTGATTCCTTCGTCGGGCACTGGTAAAGGGTGGCGATGATGCGTTCTATAATAGAAATACCCGTCGTAGCGTTTCTTCCGAGTCAACCCGCTCACGAAACTCTCTCTCGTCGTGGAATCCCCGCGTCGGAGGGTAAAACGCGATATATAATAGTATATGCCAGTGGTTCGCGCGCGTCGTCTCTGAGATACGCGGTCGACAGAGTTCCGAAAACACGTGATGTGCCACGATTTCCGTGCGTCTTACATCTTTCGACGATGGGACGATCCACGCGAAGAGAACGTTCGTGCTTGCGTGAGGTGCAACAGCGTCGATTCGCTTTTCTGTACGGGGAGAAAATAGAACGTTGAGTTGACTTATCGGGTCTTCGTTGGAATTACCGTCGCTGTGCATTGTAAACTCCAGATGACCTTGTGATTCCTTCGTCGGGCACTGGTAAAGGGTGGCGATGATTCGTTCTATAATAGTAATACCCGTCGTAGCGTTTCGACCGATGTCACCCGCCACGAAGTCTCTCTCGACGTGGAAAACCCCGCGCCGAAGAGTAAACGCGAAGGCTTACCATACGAAAGAAAACGGTATTATACGCCTGTGGTATGTGCGTCTCGGCTCTGTGATACGCGATCGGCAGAGTTACAAAAAAACGTTGATGGGCCACGATTTCCGTGCGTCTTACATCTTTCGACGATGGGACGATCCACGCGAAGAGTAGTTACGTGCTCGCGCGAGGTGCGATAGCGTCGATTCGCTTTTCTGTACGGGGAGAAATAGAACGATGAGTTGACTTATCGGGTCTTCGTTGGAATTACCGTCGCTGGCATTGTGAACTCCAGATGACCTTGTGATTCCTTCGTCGGGCACTGGTAAAGGGTGGCGATGATTCGTTCTATAATAGAAATACCCGTCGTAGCGATTCGGCCGAGTCACCCGCCACGAAACTCTCTCTCGTCGTGGAATCCCCATGTCGGAGAGTAAAACGCGAAGGCTAACTATATATAAGATAATATATAGTATTATTATGCCTGTGGTTCTCCGTTTGCCCTACTCTCAGATACGCGACTCGGAGAGTTACGAATAATCGTGATGGACCACGATTTCTGTACGTCTTACATCTTTCGACGATGGGACGATCCACGCGAAGAGATCATTCCTGCTTGCGTGAGGTGCGATAGCGCCGATTCGCTTTTCTGTACGGGAGAAATAGAACGATGAGTTGACTTATCGGGTCTTCGTTGGAATTACCGTCGCTGGCATTGTAAACTCCAGATGACCTTGTGATTCTTCGTCGGGCACTGGTAAAGGGTGGCGATGATTCGTTCTATAATAGAAATACCCGTCGTAGCGATTCGGCCGTGTCACCCGCCACGAAAATCTCTCTCGTCGTGGAATCCCCGCGTCGTAGAGTAAACGCGAAGGCTTGCTATAGAAGACTATAGTTTATACGCCTGTGGTTCACCGGTTGCCTGCTCTCCGGGGTACGCGATCGCGCAGGAGTTACGGAAGAACTTGATGGGCCACGATCTCCAAGCGGCTATATCTTTCGACGATGGGACGATTCACGCGAAGAGAACGTTCGTGCATGCGTGAGGTGCGATAGCGTTGATTCGCTTGTCTGTACGGGGAGAAATAGAACGATGAGTTGACTTATCGGGTCTTCGTTGGAATTACCGTCGCTGGCATTGTAAACTCCAGATGACCTTGTGATTCCTTCGTCGGGCACTGGTAAAGGGTGGCGATGATTCGTTCTATAATAGAAATACCCGTCGTAGCGTTTCGACCGATGTCACCCGCCACGAAATTCTCTCTCGTCGTGGAATCCCCGCGTCGGAGAGTAACCGCCGAAGGCTTGCTATAGAAGACTATAGTTTATACGCCTGTGGTTCACCGGTTGCCGGCTCTCCGGGGCACGCGATCGCGCGAAGGTTACGGAGGGACGTGAAGCGCCCGAGCAATGAAACGTCCGCAGGAGGAAACGAGCAACCGCCGAACATTGTTTCGCGACGTTTCCATAATGTATTGTCGTTTCGCTCGCATCCCGCTTCTTTCCCCTAGTTTCCTCGACGCGTAGTTTCGCAGCCTTAGTGGACGAATCATTCTCGATTCGAGGAAAGATATGCAGTGGGGCGTGCAATGAGCCCGCCAGAGACCACGATCTCCAATGCGTCTTTACATCTTCGACGATGGGATGATCCACGCGAAGAGAACGTTCGTGCTTGCGCGAGGTGCGTTAGCGTCGATTCGCTTTTCTGTACGGGGAGAAATAGAACGATGAGTTGACTTATCGGGTCTTCGTTGGAATTACCGTCGCTGGCATTGTAAACTCCAGATGACCTTGTGATTCCTTCGTCGGGCACTGGTAAAGGGTGGCGATGATTCGTTCTATAATAGAAATACCCGTCGTAGCGATTCGGCCGAGTCACCCGCCACGAAACTGTCTCTCTTTCGTCGTGGAAACCCCGCGTCGGAGAGTAAAACGCGCGAAGGCTGTGACTGTAACATTATATATATACAGTATACAATGCCTGTGGTTTTTGCGCGTGTCGGCTCTTCGGTATACGCGATCGGCCAGAGTTACGGAGGGACGGTGAAGCGCAACGAGAAATTGAAACGGCCGCACGATTGGAACCGAGCAACCGTCGAACATTGTTTCGCGACGTTTCATAATGCGTTTTCGTTTCGCTCGCATACCGCTTCTTTTCCCCTAGTCTCTGAGACGCGTTTTCGAGCCGTTCTTCTACTATCGATTCTCGTAGAGAGAAGGAACCGGAGGTAGTCTGGAAGTGGAACCCGCATCTTGCGTGTACCGTACACGGAATTGAGAGGACCGGCCGTGAAGCTCGTTTTAAAGCCGTGCGTCTGACACCCAACTCTTGCGCGCCAATTTCGCGGCAAGAGATAATATGGGACGAATGACCGGCAAAGAGCCAGCTGTGAAGTCTGTTTTTTTAATCGAATCCGTGGACGTGTGTATGCCGTAGCGTCGCTCGTCGTGTTCGTTCATGGTCGTTCCGAGAGAAAGAACGAAAGCGGTAACGAAGGGACCGGCCGTGAAGCTCGTTTTAAAGCCGCGCGTCTGACACCCAACTCTTGCGCGCCAATTTCGCGGCAAGAGATAACATGGGACGAATGACCGGCAAAGAGCCAGCTGTGAAGTCTTTTTTCATTATTTGCTTTCAATCGATCGATCGGTACGATTCGTGCAACGTTTCGCGCGATGCGACGCGAAAACATGCGCGCAACAATAGATGCGTCTGATCGGAAGAACGCGAGGGTCGACTGCACGCGATGGATTCAGTATCGGGTAGGATACAAAATATATCCCCGTCGTTTCCACGCGTGCGAGTCTTCTGCGTCTTTCGCGGGTTTTTGAATGCACTATACGCCCGGAACGTCGAGAAATATATACATATTACTTGAACGTTTTTCGTCTCGATAGGCTTCGGTGTCGTCTCCAAGGCGACGCTCTGAATCTCCTTCGCGCGCTGGTCGGAGATTCAGGTATCAACTTTTATCTTCTCTTTGAAAGAAGAGAGATATTAGGTCGAACAAATGAGAATAAAATTATATATGTGAAATATAAAATTTATACGATTACCCTGAACGGTGGATCACTTGGCTCGTGGGTCGATGAAGAACGCAGCTAATTGCGCGTCAACGTGTGAACTGCAGGACACATGAACATCGACATTTCGAACGCACATTGCGGTCCACGGAT
>NW_027475615.1:35000-37869 GCF_051020985.1 Nomia melanderi | reverse complement strand
AATCATCGCCACCCTTTACCAGTGCCGACGAAGGAATCACAAGGTCATCTGGAGTTTACAATGCCAGCGACGGTAATTCCAACGAAGACCCGATAAGTCAACTCAACGTTCTATTTCTCCCCGTACAGAAAAGCGAATCGACGCTGTTGCACCTCACGCAAGCACGAACGTTCTCTTCGCGTGGATCGTCCCATCGTCGAAAGATGTAAGACGCACGGAAATCGTGGCACATCACGTGTTTTCGGAACTCTGTCGACCGCGTATCTCAGAGACGACGCGCGCGAACCACTGGCATATACTATTATATATCGCGTTTTACCCTCCGACGCGGGGATTCCACGACGAGAGAGAGTTTCGTGAGCGGGGTTGACTCGGAAGAAACGCTACGACGGGTATTTCTATTATAGAACGCATCATCGCCACCCTTTACCAGTGCCCGACGAAGGAATCACAAGGTCATCTGGAGTTTACCAATGCCAGCGACGGTAATTCCAACGAAGACCCGATAAGTCAACTCAACGTTCTATTGCTCCCCGTACAGAAAAGCGAATCGACGCAATCGCACCATACGCGTGCACGTAACAACTCTTCGCGTGGATCGTCCCATCGTCGAGAGACGTAAGTTTCCATACTATGAATTCGCGTTTTACTCTCCGACGCGGGGATTCCACGACGAGAGAGAGTTTCGTGAGCGGGTTGACTCGGAAGAAACGCTACGACGGGTATTTCTATTATAGAACGCATCATCGCCACCCTTTACCAGTGCCCGACGAAGGAATCACAAGGTCATCTGGAGTTTACAATGCCAGCGACGGTAATTCCAACGAAGACCCGATAAGTCAACTCAACGTTCTATTGCTCCCCGTACAGAAAAGCGAATCGACGCAATCGCACCATACGCGTGCACGTAACAACTCTTCGCGTGGATCGTCCCATCGTCGAGAGACGTAAGTTTCCCATACTATGAATTCGCGTTTTACTCTCCGACGCGGGGATTCCACGACGAGAGAGAGTTTCGTGAGCGGGTTGACTCGGAAGAAACGCTACGACGGGTATTTCTATTATAGAACGCATCATCGCCACCCTTTACCAGTGCCCGACGAAGGAATCACAAGGTCATCTGGAGTTTACAATGCCAGCGACGGTAATTCCAACGAAGACCCGATAAGTCAACTCAACGTTCTATTACTCCCCGTACAGAAAAGCGAATCGACGCAATCGCACCATACGCGTGCACGTAACAACTCTTCGCGTGGATCGTCCCATCGTCGAGAGACGTAAGTTTCATAGTAAGCCTTCGGCGTTTTACTCTCCGACGCGGGGATTCCACGACGAGAGAGAGAGTTTCGTGAGCGGGTTGACTCGGAAGAAACGCTACGACGGGTATTTCTATTATAGAACGCATCATCGCCACCCTTTACCAGTGCCCGACGAAGGAATCACAAGGTCATCTGGAGTTTACAATGCCAGCGACGGTAATTCCAACGAAGACCCGATAAGTCAACTCAACGTTCTATTTCTCCCCGTACAGAAAAGCGAATCGACGCAATCGCACCATACGCGTGCACGTAAACAACTCTTCGCGTGGATCGTCCCATCGTCGAGAGACGTAAGTTTTCATAGTATTAATTCGCGTTTTACTCTCCGACGCGGGGATTCCACGACGAGAGAGAGTTTCGTGAGCGGGTTGACTCGGAAGAAACGCTACGACGGGTATTTCTATTATAGAACGCATCATCGCCACCCTTTACCAGTGCCCGACGAAGGAATCACAAGGTCATCTGGAGTTTACAATGCCAGCGACGGTAATTCCAACGAAGACCCGATAAGTCAACTCAACGTTCTATTTCTCCCCGTACAGAAAAGCGAATCGACGCAATCGCACCATACGCGTGCACGTAAACAACTCTTCGCGTGGATCGTCCCATCGTCGAGAGACGTAAGTTTTCATAGTATGAATTCGCGTTTTACTCTCCGACGCGGGGATTCCACGACGAGAGAGAGTTTCGTGAGCGGGTTGACTCGGAAGAAACGCTACGACGGGTATTTCTATTATAGAACGCATCATCGCCACCCTTTACCAGTGCCCGACGAAGGAATCACAAGGTCATCTGGAGTTTACAATGCCAGCGACGGTAATTCCAACGAAGACCCGATAAGTCAACTCAACGTTCTATTACTCCCCGTACAGAAAAGCGAATCGACGCAATCGCACCATACGCGTGCACGTAACAACTCTTCGCGTGGATCGTCCCATCGTCGAGAGACGTAAGTTTCCATACTATGAATTCGCGTTTTACTCTCCGACGCGGGGATTCCACGACGAGAGAGTGTTTCGTGAGCGGGTTGACTCGGAAGAAACGCTACGACGGGTATTTCTATTATAGAACGCATCATCGCCACCCTTTACCAGTGCCCGACGAAGGAATCACAAGGTCATCTGGAGTTTACAATGCCAGCGACGGTAATTCCAACGAAGACCCGATAAGTCAACTCAACGTTCTATTGCTCCCCGTACAGAAAAGCGAATCGACGCAATCGCACCATACGCGTGCACGTAACAACTCTTCGCGTGGATCGTCCCATCGTCGAGAGACGTAAGTTTCATAAGTAAGCCTTCGGCGTTTTACTCTCCGACGCGGGGATTCCACGACGAGAGAGTGTTTCGTGGCGGGTGACTAGGCCGAAACGCTACGACGGGTATTTCTATTATAGAACGAATCATCGCCACCCTTTACCAGTGCCCGACGAAGGAATCACAAGGTCATCTGGAGTTTACAATGCCAGCGACGGTAATTCCAACGAAGACCCGATAAGTCAGCTCATCGTTCTATTTCTCCCCGTACAGAAAAGCGAATCGACGCTATCG
>NW_027475615.1:25000-30000 GCF_051020985.1 Nomia melanderi | reverse complement strand
TTTAACATTAAAAAAAATTACAAAAATTTATTTTTCGGAAAAAATGGAAAAAACCGATTCGTCGGAGCGAGGTGTCCAGCCCGTGCGGTAATTCCAGCAGGCGAATCGGACTTCCCGAAATTTTTCTAAGTCCCACGGTCGACACCAACTTTTTTAATAAGCGTTTTAAAATTATTTCAATGTTTAATCCATGCGTAAACATGACGTTTATTAACGTTTTTAACATTAAAAAAAATTACAAAAATTTATTTTTCGGAAAAAATGGAAAAAACCGATTCGTCGGAGCGAGGTGTCCAGCCCGTGCGGTAATTCCAGCAGGCGAATCGGACTTCCCGAAATTTTTCTAAGTCCCACGGTCGACACCAACTTTTTTAATAAGCGTTTTAAAATTATTTCAATGTTTAATCCATGCGTAAACATGACGTTTATTAACGTTTTTAACATTAAAAAAAATTACAAAAATTTATTTTTCGGAAAAAATGGAAAAAACCGATTCGTCGGAGCGAGGTGTCCAGCCCGTGCGGTAATTCCAGCAGGCGAATCGGACTTCCCGAAATTTTTCTAAGTCCCACGGTCGACACCAACTTTTTTAATAAGCGTTTTAAAATTATTTCAATGTTTAATCCATGCGTAAACATGACGTTTATTAACGTTTTTAACATTAAAAAAAATTACAAAAATTTATTTTTCGGAAAAAATGGAAAAAACCGATTCGTCGGAGCGAGGTGTCCAGCCCGTGCGGTAATTCCAGCAGGCGAATCGGACTTCCCGAAATTTTTCTAAGTCCCACGGTCGACACCAACTTTTTTAATAAGCGTTTTAAAATTATTTCAATGTTTAATCCATGCGTAAACATGACGTTTATTAACGTTTTTAACATTAAAAAAAATTACAAAAATTTATTTTTCGGAAAAAATGGAAAAAACCGATTCGTCGGAGCGAGGTGTCCAGCCCGTGCGGTAATTCCAGCAGGCGAATCGGACTTCCCGAAATTTTTCTAAGTCCCACGGTCGACACCAACTTTTTTAATAAGCGTTTTAAAATTATTTCAATGTTTAATCCATGCGTAAACATGACGTTTATTAACGTTTTTAACATTAAAAAAAATTACAAAAATTTATTTTTCGGAAAAAATGGAAAAAACCGATTCGTCGGAGCGAGGTGTCCAGCCCGTGCGGTAATTCCAGCAGGCGAATCGGACTTCCCGAAATTTTTCTAAGTCCCACGGTCGACACCAACTTTTTTAATAAGCGTTTTAAAATTATTTCAATGTTTAATCCATGCGTAAACATGACGTTTATTAACGTTTTTAACATTAAAAAAAATTACAAAAATTTATTTTTCGAAAAAAATGGAAAAAACCGATTCGTCGGAGCGAGGTGTCCAGCCCGTGCGGTAATTCCAGCAGGCGAATCGGACTTCCCGAAATTTTTCTAAGTCCCACGGTCGACACCAACTTTTTTAATAAGCGTTTTAAAATTATTTCAATGTTTAATCCATGCGTAAACATGACGTTTATTAACGTTTTTAACATTAAAAAAAATTACAAAAATTTATTTTTCGGAAAAAATGGAAAAAACCGATTCGTCGGAGCGAGGTGTCCAGCCCGTGCGGTAATTCCAGCAGGCGAATCGGACTTCCCGAAATTTTTCTAAGTCCCACGGTCGACACCAACTTTTTTAATAAGCGTTTTAAAATTATTTCAATGTTTAATCCATGCGTAAACATGACGTTTATTAACGTTTTTAACATTAAAAAAAATTACAAAAATTTATTTTTCGGAAAAAATGGAAAAAACCGATTCGTCGGAGCGAGGTGTCCAGCCCGTGCGGTAATTCCAGCAGGCGAATCGGACTTCCCGAAATTTTTCTAAGTCCCACGGTCGACACCAACTTTTTTAATAAGCGTTTTAAAATTATTTCAATGTTTAATCCATGCGTAAACATGACGTTTATTAACGTTTTTAACATTAAAAAAAATTACAAAAATTTATTTTTCGGAAAAAATGGAAAAAACCGATTCGTCGGAGCGAGGTGTCCAGCCCGTGCGGTAATTCCAGCAGGCGAATCGGACTTCCCGAAATTTTTCTAAGTCCCACGGTCGACACCAACTTTTTTAATAAGCGTTTTAAAATTATTTCAATGTTTAATCCATGCGTAAACATGACGTTTATTAACGTTTTTAACATTAAAAAAAATTACAAAAATTTATTTTTCGGAAAAAATGGAAAAAACCGATTCGTCGGAGCGAGGTGTCCAGCCCGTGCGGTAATTCCAGCAGGCGAATCGGACTTCCCGAAATTTTTCTAAGTCCCACGGTCGACACCAACTTTTTTAATAAGCGTTTTAAAATTATTTCAATGTTTAATCCATGCGTAAACATGACGTTTATTAACGTTTTTAACATTAAAAAAAATTACAAAAATTTATTTTTCGGAAAAAATGGAAAAAACCGATTCGTCGGAGCGAGGTGTCCAGCCCGTGCGGTAATTCCAGCAGGCGAATCGGACTTCCCGAAATTTTTCTAAGTCCCACGGTCGACACCAACTTTTTTAATAAGCGTTTTAAAATTATTTCAATGTTTAATCCATGCGTAAACATGACGTTTATTAACGTTTTTAACATTAAAAAAAATTACAAAAATTTATTTTTCGGAAAAAATGGAAAAAACCGATTCGTCGGAGCGAGGTGTCCAGCCCGTGCGGTAATTCCAGCAGGCGAATCGGACTTCCCGAAATTTTTCTAAGTCCCACGGTCGACACCAACTTTTTTAATAAGCGTTTTAAAATTATTTCAATGTTTAATCCATGCGTAAACATGACGTTTATTAACGTTTTTAACATTAAAAAAAATTACAAAAATTTATTTTTCGGAAAAAATGGAAAAAACCGATTCGTCGGAGCGAGGTGTCCAGCCCGTGCGGTAATTCCAGCAGGCGAATCGGACTTCCCGAAATTTTTCTAAGTCCCACGGTCGACACCAACTTTTTTAATAAGCGTTTTAAAATTATTTCAATGTTTAATCCATGCGTAAACATGACGTTTATTAACGTTTTTAACATTAAAAAAAATTACAAAAATTTATTTTTCGAAAAAAATGGAAAAAACCGATTCGTCGGAGCGAGGTGTCCAGCCCGTGCGGTAATTCCAGCAGGCGAATCGGACTTCCCGAAATTTTTCTAAGTCCCACGGTCGACACCAACTTTTTTAATAAGCGTTTTAAAATTATTTCAATGTTTAATCCATGCGTAAACATGACGTTTATTAACGTTTTTAACATTAAAAAAAATTACAAAAATTTATTTTTCGGAAAAAATGGAAAAAACCGATTCGTCGGAGCGAGGTGTCCAGCCCGTGCGGTAATTCCAGCAGGCGAATCGGACTTCCCGAAATTTTTCTAAGTCCCACGGTCGACACCAACTTTTTTAATAAGCGTTTTAAAATTATTTCAATGTTTAATCCATGCGTAAACATGACGTTTATTAACGTTTTTAACATTAAAAAAAATTACAAAAATTTATTTTTCGGAAAAAATGGAAAAAACCGATTCGTCGGAGCGAGGTGTCCAGCCCGTGCGGTAATTCCAGCAGGCGAATCGGACTTCCCGAAATTTTTCTAAGTCCCACGGTCGACACCAACTTTTTTAATAAGCGTTTTAAAATTATTTCAATGTTTAATCCATGCGTAAACATGACGTTTATTAACGTTTTTAACATTAAAAAAAATTACAAAAATTTATTTTTCGGAAAAAATGGAAAAAACCGATTCGTCGGAGCGAGGTGTCCAGCCCGTGCGGTAATTCCAGCAGGCGAATCGGACTTCCCGAAATTTTTCTAAGTCCCACGGTCGACACCAACTTTTTTAATAAGCGTTTTAAAATTATTTCAATGTTTAATCCATGCGTAAACATGACGTTTATTAACGTTTTTAACATTAAAAAAAATTACAAAAATTTATTTTTCGGAAAAAATGGAAAAAACCGATTCGTCGGAGCGAGGTGTCCAGCCCGTGCGGTAATTCCAGCAGGCGAATCGGACTTCCCGAAATTTTTCTAAGTCCCACGGTCGACACCAACTTTTTTAATAAGCGTTTTAAAATTATTTCAATGTTTAATCCATGCGTAAACATGACGTTTATTAACGTTTTTAACATTAAAAAAAATTACAAAAATTTATTTTTCGGAAAAAATGGAAAAAACCGATTCGTCGGAGCGAGGTGTCCAGCCCGTGCGGTAATTCCAGCAGGCGAATCGGACTTCCCGAAATTTTTCTAAGTCCCACGGTCGACACCAACTTTTTTAATAAGCGTTTTAAAATTATTTCAATGTTTAATCCATGCGTAAACATGACGTTTATTAACGTTTTTAACATTAAAAAAAATTACAAAAATTTATTTTTCGGAAAAAATGGAAAAAACCGATTCGTCGGAGCGAGGTGTCCAGCCCGTGCGGTAATTCCAGCAGGCGAATCGGACTTCCCGAAATTTTTCTAAGTCCCACGGTCGACACCAACTTTTTTAATAAGCGTTTTAAAATTATTTCAATGTTTAATCCATGCGTAAACATGACGTTTATTAACGTTTTTAACATTAAAAAAAATTACAAAAATTTATTTTTCGGAAAAAATGGAAAAAACCGATTCGTCGGAGCGAGGTGTCCAGCCCGTGCGGTAATTCCAGCAGGCGAATCGGACTTCCCGAAATTTTTCTAAGTCCCACGGTCGACACCAACTTTTTTAATAAGCGTTTTAAAATTATTTCAATGTTTAATCCATGCGTAAACATGACGTTTATTAACGTTTTTAACATTAAAAAAAATTACAAAAATTTATTTTTCGGAAAAAATGGAAAAAACCGATTCGTCGGAGCGAGGTGTCCAGCCCGTGCGGTAATTCCAGCAGGCGAATCGGACTTCCCGAAATTTTTCTAAGTCCCACGGTCGACACCAACTTTTTTAATAAGCGTTTTAAAATTATTTCAATGTTTAATCCATGCGTAAACATGA
>NW_027475615.1:15000-20000 GCF_051020985.1 Nomia melanderi | reverse complement strand
GCCGTTTCGACGAGGAGGCCTCCTTTACTTATCTTTTTTACTGCCTTAACCTGCAGTTTCTCGTTTGTTGGCCTAAAGCCTCGTGCCATGGCCTTTCTGGTTTGCTCCCAGTCGGAGTCATTGTCTTTTAGGTAGACCGTTACGACATGGCGTGACGGTCCCTTCTCTATTATCTCTTTCTTAGACATGGTCACAGTCGCGTAGGACTTGACCATGTCCTTCCTCTTTGGCGTACTTGCCGCCGTGGACGGTTTCTTTTCCAAAGCCTTTGGCTTTGGTTCGGCACATGCACTTGCCTTCTCTTTTTCCAAGCCTTGGATCCGCCTTTCGGCTTCCTCAAGCTTTTTGTACAATTTCTCGCTCTCTGTTTTTCTTTCTATTAAGAGAGCTTGAATCCGCCTTTCGGCTTCATCAAGCTTCTTATATAACTTCTCGCTTTCTGTTTCTTTCTCTTCTAAGAGAGATTGAGCCCGCCCTTCGGCATCCTCAATCCTCTCATGTAGCCTCTTACAAGCTACGGATCTCTGCTCCTTGAGATCTTTTATTTCTTTTTCAGCTTTTTCAAGCTTGCCACACAATTCCTTTTCTCTCTCCTGCACATCTTCGTATGTGCCGCCGGATTCTATTTGTTTCCAGGCATCGTCCAACGCACTACGGAGGGTGGCAAAACTTCCACTCTCGATAGTTTGTTGGCTGATGCCATAGCGTGGTAGCGTATTGAATACTAGAGTAGCCCACTTTGTGAGCTTCTCATATGGCGTTATTCCCCTTGTACGCCTTTTGGGTTGCCTCTTTACTTCTTCGCCGGATTCCGATTCGGAACCTTCCGGCTTCTGTATCCTTCTTTTCCGGCTTGGCCCCGCGAGGAAGCCATCCAGGTCATCCCTGATAGTGTCGGAGAGGGGTGAATCCTCCCCTTCAGCTACCAGGGTCTCCTCTCTCTCTATCAGGTCCTTAATGACCTCATCGCTCGTCATCTTCTTGGTTTGTTTGTTTTTGTTAGATCTTGCCATACTTGATCCCACGAGTAGG
This sequence comes from Nomia melanderi, assembly GCF_051020985.1. Lineage (NCBI taxonomy): Eukaryota > Metazoa > Arthropoda > Insecta > Hymenoptera > Halictidae > Nomia > Nomia melanderi. The sequence goes on along the minus strand of NW_027475615.1, from coordinate 18,968 downwards.
GACGAAATGAAGTCACCCTCCCGGGTGACGCCCTTTCCAGGAGGGAAGGCTGAATACAACGAGGTTCGCCAGGTGCCTCGAGGTTGGCCGCTAAGGGTTGGTGCACCCACCAACCACGGACCATCGCAAGGACGGCCCGCACCCCTTCGCCGCGCACCATAACTTAAGGTTTCGGATTTATTAGAGAGGTTTATCTCCTCGTGGACCGGCCGGTTAAGGCAAGCCCCCCGACCGGTTATGCTTCGCGTACCACTGGGTGGATGTCCCCAGTGGGTCGTTGCTAGACATACCGGCTACGGTATTTGACGACTCCGCGGTCCGTACGGTATAAAATACCGCCCGGACGCTCGCAGGAGAGTCGCGCCAGAGCCTCGTTGGCAAACTCGAAAGTTTCCCAGGGTACACCACGTGGAGGAGAGGTTGGCTGTGCCAGAATGAAGCTGTGCACCTGTATACCCCAGTAGATAGGGACAGAAGGTATTTCGCTACCCTGAAGTAGGGCATGCCGCACCTCGAGATTAAACTCATATCGGCATGTGACAAGTCACAACGAGAAGCCTGATGGGCCTCCACTTCCTTGGCGGAACCCTCGCCAAGGGAGCAACGTACAGCCGGCGCCTGTACGATGCCTGTGTTTGGAATAACCTCTCCTTCACCCGCAGGATCATCAGAAGAGAAGACCGCCCCTCGCGGGGCGCGACTCATTTAGCCGCCCTGTCCGATAATAACCGTCGAGACGGAATATTACCGTCCAGGACGTTACCAGCGGGGACCACGAGGAGGCTGAGTCGCATTCGGTCTCTAGCGGGCTTACAGGACAAGCTTCTGTAAGAGTTTTGATCGCAACAAGTTGCGATCACACCCTCCCGACACATAACTTCCGTGAGGTCGTTATGCCCGCGCCGTCGTTCGGGTGGAGTTTCACCATCTGTCGGTTCTTTAGTCCCCGTAGTCTGTCTTGGAGACTAGGGTCTCTATTGCCTTTCTATAGGCGGGACACTCATCCTTTCTGGATGAGTGATTATGCGGTCTCTTTGCCCTCTTGCAATTTATGCAAGAGGGTCCTTTCTCCTTATTTGGGCACTCTTTGTAGCAGTGACCCTCGGCAGCACAATGCCCGCAGGTGTCTACCTTTGCCCAGCAGTGTTTGGCTATGTGGCCAAACGCTTGACAACGGAAACACCTGCCTGCCACGACGTAGTCACGTACGCGACAGGCGTGCCAGCCGAGGAACAATCTGCCTCTGCTCAATATCTGTTCCCTTGTTTTGGGTGATGTTTCCACCACCCAATTCTTGCCCTTTGCTGTTTTAAACAGCGGCTTAATATCATCTGTTGCCAAGTCGTCATTTTGCGACTTGAGAGCTGCAAGCAGCTCTTCCCTCGACTGATCCTGTACGTTGTACAGGACCAACTTTGGTTTCTTCTTTGTAGGGACTGTCACCTTCAGTCCCTTTTCTTTCGCTTTACCGCTCTTAACGAGCTTCTCGAGGTCATCCTTCGTCGCAGTTTCGACGAGAATGCCTCCTTTATTTATATTCCTTATGGCTTTAACCCTCAACCTATCCTGGTTGGGGTTAAAGCATTTTTGCAAGGCAACTTTCGTTGCCTTGCTATCTTTGTTCCCTTCTTCTTTAAGGTAAACGGTGACGACGTGTCGCACCGTTCCCTTTGGCTTCAAGGTGTTGTTTTGTTTGACCGCAGTCGCGTACGACTGGGTCACAGCCTTCTTTGGCTTTTCAGCCAAAGTAGGCTTCACTGTTAAGGCCTTTGGCCTTACTTGGGCGCATGCACTCGCCCTTTCTTTCTTTAGAGCTTGTATCTGCCTTTCGGCATCCTCAAGCTTCTTACTCATCAAAGTTCTCTCGCTTTCTCTTTCATCTGTGAGGGCTTGGATCCGCCTTTCGGCTTCTCCAAGCGCCTTGCATTTCTCCTCAATTTCTGTTGCGTATTCCCTGGCGATGAAGGTGATATACTTGAATTTTTCAAGATCACCAGCATGCCTTGGGTCTCTCGTAGCCTGAATTTGATCCGCCACTTTCTTGCACTGTTCAAACAGTACTTCCAGTGGCGTTTGATCGTCATCAGGCTCTGCGGTAGTCACCTCTACCTGCTTAGTTTCTTTATTCTGCCTCTTCCTCTGAGAGGCAGTTTTTCTCTCTGTGCCGGATTCCGAGTCGGAACCTTCCGGCCTGTCCATTCTTCTCTTCCGGCGTGATACCTCTTGGGTATCACCCGGCTTTGCTTGGACGGTGACAAGGGGGGGTGAAGCCCTCTCCTCATCAGCCATCCAAGCGTGTTCATTCTCAACGAGGGCCTTTTGCACCTCGACCACCGTCATCTTCTTTGATTTGTTTGATTTGTTATTTCTGACCATAATTGATCCCACGAGTGGGGACGAAATGAAGTCGCCCTCCCGGGTGACGCCCTTTCCAGGAGGGAAGGCTGAATACAACGAGGTTCGCCAGGTGCCTCGAGGTTGGCCGCTAAGGGTTGGTGCACCCACCAACCACGGACCATCGCAAGGACGGCCCGCACCCCTTCGCCGCGCACCATAACTTAAGGTTTCGGATTTATTAGAGAGGTTTATCTCCTCGCGGACCGGCCGGTTAAGGCAAGCCCCCCGACCGGTTATGCTTCGCGTACCACTGGGTGGATGTCCCCAGTGGGTCGTTGCTAGACATACCGGCTACGGTATTTGACGACTCCGCGGTCCGTACGGTATAAAATACCGCCCGGACGCTCGCAGGAGAGTCGCGCCAGAGCCTCGTTGGCAAACTCGAAAGTTTCCCAGGGTACACCACGTGGAGGAGAGGTTGGCTGTGCCAGAATGAAGCTGTGCACCTGTATACCCCAGTAGATAGGGACAGAGGGAATCTCGTTAATCCATTCATGCGCGTCACTAATTAGATGACGAGGCATTTGGCTACCTTAAGAGAGTCATAGTTACTCCCGCCGTTTACCCGCGCTTTTTTGAATTTCTTCACGTTGACATTCAGAGCACTGGGCAGAAATCACATTGCGTCAACACCCGCGGGGGCCATCGCAATGCTTTGTTTTAATTAGACAGTCGGATTCCCCTAGTCCGTGCCAGTTCTGAGCTGAGCGTTGAATGGCGGCCGAAGAGGACGAACGCTACGCGAAAGCCTCGCAGCAAGGAAGATCCGCGGGAGGCCAAGGCTCGGGACCGAGCTCGGATCCCTGCACGTTGCCGTACATGTTCACCTCGCCCAGGCCCGGCACGTCAGCCAGACCCGCTTCCCGACCAAGCCCGACACGCCCCGCTCCTCAGAGCCAATCCTTATTCCGAAGTTACGGATCCAATTTGCCGACTTCCCTTACCTACATTAATCTATCGACTAGAGGCTCTTTACCTTGGAGACCTGCTGCGGATATGGGTACGAACCGGCGCGACACCTCCACGTGGCCCTCTCCTGGATTTTCAAGGTCCGAGGGGAAGATCCGGACACCGCCGCAACTGCGGTGCTCTTCGCGTTCCAAACCCTATCTCCCTGCTAGAGGTTTCCAGGGAACTCGAACGCTTATACAGAAAAGAAAACTCTCCCCGGATCTCCCGACGGCGTCTCCAGGTCATTTTGGGTTACCCCGACGAACACTCTTACGAGGGCCCGAATGGTATGCGGTTCCGCTGCCGGGTTCCGGAATAGAAACCGGATTCCCTTTCGCCCGATGGGTGTGTACTTTTTGTCTCTCTCTCTCGTATTGATCGTGTATAAAATAAAAAAACACCTCATCTACATAGGATTTCTCTTAGGGCTTAGGATCGACTGACTCGTGTGCAACGGCTGTTCACACGAAACCCTTCTCCACGTCAGTCCTCCAGGGCCTCGCTGGAGTATTTGCTACTACCACCAAGATCTGCACCGACGGCGGCTCCAGGCAGGCTCACGCCCAGACCCTTCTGCGCACACCGCCGCGACCCTCCTACTCGTCAGAGCTTCATGGAGG
>NW_027475615.1:5000-12500 GCF_051020985.1 Nomia melanderi | reverse complement strand
AGCGAGGACACGCGACGACGGGGAATAAGAACTATTCGACCCGTTACGAATACGCATGCTCGTCCCGCACGATTTTAACACACACCGTGTTTTTCTCCAGTCGTCAAAGCGTTCGTGCGTCGAATTCGAAAAATAAAAAAAAAAGAAAAACACCTTTTCTCTCTCTCGGGGTAAAAGAGTCGATGTGTATTGTGTATAAAGGTTCTGCGAGAAGTCTCGTTTTGACGTGTGTTCCGCCGATAACGACGATCCTCCGAAACGGGGATACAGAAACGTTACACCTCACAACACGATCTCCGTCTCTTCTCTATAGCAGAAACCGATAAAAATACACCTCCCGAAAGAGAGTATATGGTGATTCTTTTTATATATATATATTTCGAAATTCAACTGAACGTGGCGGAAGCGCACGGTGGTGGTCCAGCGAGGACACGCGACGACGGGGAATAAGAACTATTCGACCCGTTACGAATACGCATGCTCGTCCCGCACGATTTTAACACACACCGTGTTTTTCTCCAGTCGTCAAAGCGTTCGTGCGTCGAATTCGAAAAATAAAAAAAAAAGAAAAACACCTTTTCTCTCTCTCGGGGTAAAAGAGTCGATGTGTATTGTGTATAAAGGTTCTGCGAGAAGTCTCGTTTTGACGTGTGTTCCGCCGATAACGACGATCCTCCGAAACGGGGATACAGAAACGTTACACCTCACAACACGATCTCCGTCTCTTCTCTATAGCAGAAACCGATAAAAATACACCTCCCGAAAGAGAGTATATGGTGATTCTTTTTATATATATATATTTCGAAATTCAACTGAACGTGGCGGAAGCGCACGGTGGTGGTCCAGCGAGGACACGCGACGACGGGGAATAAGAACTATTCGACCCGTTACGAATACGCATGCTCGTCCCGCACGATTTTAACACACACCGTGTTTTTCTCCAGTCGTCAAAGCGTTCGTGCGTCGAATTCGAAAAATAAAAAAAAGAAATACACCTTTTCTCTCTCTCTCGGGGTAAAAAGAGTCGATGTGTATTGTGTATAAAGGTTCTGCTGCGAGAAGTCTCGTTTTGCCGTGTGTTTCGGTAACGACGATCCTCCGAAACGTACATCTCATTCGTAAGAGAGGAAGAAAACAATCTCCCTGGGGCCAGTCGGTAATATACCGACATACGACGTGTCGTGCACATCCGTCTCACGCACGGTATACAAAATATGAATAAAACGTGTGTAGTCTCTCTCTCTCTCGACTTCTTAATATTTTCTTTCACCTCTGACGCATCATTTCAGGTGACGTCGGGAGCGCGGGAAAAAAAATTTTTCTAAACACACGAAACCGTTCATCTCACGAACAGCCGAAAAAGTTGTCGCTCAGATCCATATCGCAGTGGAGCGGTATCCGCGGGCGGTCGTAATTGAACGACGCACGACGCCGCGAACACTCACGCGAGTCCATACAAACGATTCCGATCGTTTTGCAACAACTAGAACGTACACTGTCCGTGAAATTCACAGAATTTTCGCGTGTCCGCGACAAACGCCGACGAGACACCCATCGTTCGCTCGTACGTAGCATCCTTCTCTTAACCCGACTCAGAAACGTTCTTTGCGCCCTTCGGTAAAAAAACGTTCGATCCGAAGAGGTGAACGACTGCGGGGATTTGACAGAGCTACGCAAGCAGTGTATGGTACGTAAACGACCCTCAGCCAGGCGTGGTCCAGGAATTGTATCCGTGGACCGCAATGTGCGTTCGAAATGTCGATGTTCATGTGTCCTGCAGTTCACACGTTGACGCGCAATTAGCTGCGTTCTTCATCGACCCACGAGCCAAGTGATCCACCGTTCAGGGTAATCGTATAAATTTTATATTTCACATATATAATTTTATTCTCATTTGTTCGACCTAATATCTCTCTTCTTTCAAAGAGAAGATAAAAGTTGATACCTGAATCTCCGACCAGCGCGCGAAGGAGATTCAGGCGTCGCCTTGGAGACGACACCGAAGCCTTTCGAGACGAAAAACGTTCAAGTAATATGTATATATTTCTCGACGTTCCGGGCGTATAGTGCATTCAAAAACCCGCGAAAGACGCAGAAGACTCGCACGCGTGGAAACGACGGGGATATATTTTGTATCCTACCCGATACTGAATCCATCGCGTGCAGTCGACCCTCGCGTTCTTCCGATCAGACGCATCTATTGTTGCGCGCATGTTTTCGCGTCGCATCGCGCGAAACGTTGCACGAATCGTACCGATCGATCGATTGAAAGCAAATAATGAAAAAAGACTTCACAGCTGGCTCTTTGCCGGTCATTCGTCCCATGTTATCTCTTGCCGCGAAATTGGCGCGCAAGAGTTGGGTGTCAGACGCGCGGCTTTAAAACGAGCTTCACGGCCGGTCCCTTCGTTACCGCTTTCGTTCTTTCTCTCGGAACGACCATGAACGAACACGACGAGCGACGCTACGGCATACACACGTCCACGGATTCGATTAAAAAAACAGACTTCACAGCTGGCTCTTTGCCGGTCATTCGTCCCATATTATCTCTTGCCGCGAAATTGGCGCGCAAGAGTTGGGTGTCAGACGCACGGCTTTAAAACGAGCTTCACGGCCGGTCCTCTCAATTCCGTGTACGGTACACGCAAGATGCGGGTTCCACTTCCAGACTACCCGGTCCCTTCTCTCTACGAGAATCGATAGTAGAAGAACGGCTCGAAAACGCGTCTCAGAGACTAGGGGAAAAGAAGCGGTATGCGAGCGAAACGAAAACGCATTATGGAAACGTCGCGAAACAATGTTCGACGGTTGCTCGGTTCCAATCGTGCGGCCGTTTCAATTTCTCGTGCGCTTCACCGTCCCTCCGTAACTCTGGCCGATCGCGTATACCGAAGAGCCGACACGCGCAAAAACCACAGGCATTGTATACTGTATATATATATGTTACAGTCACAGCCTTCGCGCGTTTTACTCTCCGACGCGGGGTTTCCACGACGAAAGAGAGACAGTTTCGTGGCGGGTGACTCGGCCGAATCGCTACGACGGGTATTTCTATTATAGAACGAATCATCGCCACCCTTTACCAGTGCCCGACGAAGGAATCACAAGGTCATCTGGAGTTTACAATGCCAGCGACGGTAATTCCAACGAAGACCCGATAAGTCAACTCATCGTTCTATTTCTCCCCGTACAGAAAAGCGAATCGACGCTAACGCACCTCGCGCAAGCACGAACGTTCTCTTCGCGTGGATCATCCCATCGTCGAAAGATGTAAAGACGCATTGGAGATCGTGGTCTCTGGCGGGCTCATTGCACGCCCCACTGCATATCTTTCCTCGAATCGAGAATGATTCGTCCACTAAGGCTGCGAAACTACGCGTCGAGGAAACTAGGGGAAAGAAGCGGGATGCGAGCGAAACGACAATACATTATGGAAACGTCGCGAAACAATGTTCGGCGGTTGCTCGTTTCCTCCTGCGGACGTTTCATTGCTCGGGCGCTTCACGTCCCTCCGTAACCTTCGCGCGATCGCGTGCCCCGGAGAGCCGGCAACCGGTGAACCACAGGCGTATAAACTATAGTCTTCTATAGCAAGCCTTCGGCGGTTACTCTCCGACGCGGGGATTCCACGACGAGAGAGAATTTCGTGGCGGGTGACATCGGTCGAAACGCTACGACGGGTATTTCTATTATAGAACGAATCATCGCCACCCTTTACCAGTGCCCGACGAAGGAATCACAAGGTCATCTGGAGTTTACAATGCCAGCGACGGTAATTCCAACGAAGACCCGATAAGTCAACTCATCGTTCTATTTCTCCCCGTACAGACAAGCGAATCAACGCTATCGCACCTCACGCATGCACGAACGTTCTCTTCGCGTGAATCGTCCCATCGTCGAAAGATATAGCCGCTTGGAGATCGTGGCCCATCAAGTTCTTCCGTAACTCCTGCGCGATCGCGTACCCCGGAGAGCAGGCAACCGGTGAACCACAGGCGTATAAACTATAGTCTTCTATAGCAAGCCTTCGCGTTTACTCTACGACGCGGGGATTCCACGACGAGAGAGATTTTCGTGGCGGGTGACACGGCCGAATCGCTACGACGGGTATTTCTATTATAGAACGAATCATCGCCACCCTTTACCAGTGCCCGACGAAGGAATCACAAGGTCATCTGGAGTTTACAATGCCAGCGACGGTAATTCCAACGAAGACCCGATAAGTCAACTCATCGTTCTATTTCTCCCCGTACAGAAAAGCGAATCGGCGCTATCGCACCTCACGCAAGCAGGAATGATCTCTTCGCGTGGATCGTCCCATCGTCGAAAGATGTAAGACGTACAGAAATCGTGGTCCATCACGATTATTCGTAACTCTCCGAGTCGCGTATCTGAGAGTAGGGCAAACGGAGAACCACAGGCATAAATAATACTATATATTTCTTATATATAGTTAGCCTTCGCGTTTTACTCTCCGACATGGGGATTCCACGACGAGAGAGAGTTTCGTGGCGGGTGACTCGGCCGAATCGCTACGACGGGTATTTCTATTATAGAACGAATCATCGCCACCCTTTACCAGTGCCCGACGAAGGAATCACAAGGTCATCTGGAGTTCACAATGCCAGCGACGGTAATTCCAACGAAGACCCGATAAGTCAACTCATCGTTCTATTTCTCCCCGTACAGAAAAGCGAATCGACGCTATCGCACCTCGCGCGAGCACGTAACTACTCTTCGCGTGGATCGTCCCATCGTCGAAAGATGTAAGACGCACGGAAATCGTGGCCCATCAACGTTTTTTTGTAACTCTGCCGATCGCGTATCACAGAGCCGAGACGCACATACCACAGGCGTATAATACCGTTTTCTTTCGTATGGTAAGCCTTCGCGTTTACTCTTCGGCGCGGGGTTTCCACGTCGAGAGAGACTTTCGTGGCGGGTGACATCGGTCGAAACGCTACGACGGGTATTACTATTATAGAACGAATCATCGCCACCCTTTACCAGTGCCCGACGAAGGAATCACAAGGTCATCTGGAGTTTACAATGCCAGCGACGGTAATTCCAACGAAGACCCGATAAGTCAACTCAACGTTCTATTTCTCCCCGTACAGAAAAGCGAATCGACGCTGTTGCACCTCACGCAAGCACGAACGTTCTCTTCGCGTGGATCGTCCCATCGTCGAAAGATGTAAGACGCACGGAAATCGTGGCACATCACGTGTTTTCGGAACTCTGTCGACCGCGTATCTCAGAGACGACGCGCGCGAACCACTGGCATATACTATTATATATCGCGTTTTACCCTCCGACGCGGGGATTCCACGACGAGAGAGAGTTTCGTGAGCGGGTTGACTCGGAAGAAACGCTACGACGGGTATTTCTATTATAGAACGCATCATCGCCACCCTTTACCAGTGCCCGACGAAGGAATCACAAGGTCATCTGGAGTTTACAATGCCAGCGACGGTAATTCCAACGAAGACCCGATAAGTCAACTCAACGTTCTATTGCTCCCCGTACAGAAAAGCGAATCGACGCAATCGCACCATACGCGTGCACGTAACAACTCTTCGCGTGGATCGTCCCATCGTCGAGAGACGTAAGTTTCCATACTATGAATTCGCGTTTTACTCTCCGACGCGGGGATTCCACGACGAGAGAGAGTTTCGTGAGCGGGTTGACTCGGAAGAAACGCTACGACGGGTATTTCTATTATAGAACGCATCATCGCCACCCTTTACCAGTGCCCGACGAAGGAATCACAAGGTCATCTGGAGTTTACAATGCCAGCGACGGTAATTCCAACGAAGACCCGATAAGTCAACTCAACGTTCTATTGCTCCCCGTACAGAAAAGCGAATCGACGCAATCGCACCATACGCGTGCACGTAACAACTCTTCGCGTGGATCGTCCCATCGTCGAGAGACGTAAGTTTCCATACTATGAATTCGCGTTTTACTCTCCGACGCGGGGATTCCACGACGAGAGAGAGTTTCGTGAGCGGGTTGACTCGGAAGAAACGCTACGACGGGTATTTCTATTATAGAACGCATCATCGCCACCCTTTACCAGTGCCCGACGAAGGAATCACAAGGTCATCTGGAGTTTACAATGCCAGCGACGGTAATTCCAACGAAGACCCGATAAGTCAACTCAACGTTCTATTACTCCCCGTACAGAAAAGCGAATCGACGCAATCGCACCATACGCGTGCACGTAACAACTCTTCGCGTGGATCGTCCCATCGTCGAGAGACGTAAGTTTCATAGTAAGCCTTCGGCGTTTTACTCTCCGACGCGGGGATTCCACGACGAGAGAGAGAGTTTCGTGAGCGGGTTGACTCGGAAGAAACGCTACGACGGGTATTTCTATTATAGAACGCATCATCGCCACCCTTTACCAGTGCCCGACGAAGGAATCACAAGGTCATCTGGAGTTTACAATGCCAGCGACGGTAATTCCAACGAAGACCCGATAAGTCAACTCAACGTTCTATTTCTCCCCGTACAGAAAAGCGAATCGACGCAATCGCACCATACGCGTGCACGTAAACAACTCTTCGCGTGGATCGTCCCATCGTCGAGAGACGTAAGTTTTCATAGTATTAATTCGCGTTTTACTCTCCGACGCGGGGATTCCACGACGAGAGAGAGTTTCGTGAGCGGGTTGACTCGGAAGAAACGCTACGACGGGTATTTCTATTATAGAACGCATCATCGCCACCCTTTACCAGTGCCCGACGAAGGAATCACAAGGTCATCTGGAGTTTACAATGCCAGCGACGGTAATTCCAACGAAGACCCGATAAGTCAACTCAACGTTCTATTTCTCCCCGTACAGAAAAGCGAATCGACGCAATCGCACCATACGCGTGCACGTAAACAACTCTTCGCGTGGATCGTCCCATCGTCGAGAGACGTAAGTTTTCATAGTATGAATTCGCGTTTTACTCTCCGACGCGGGGATTCCACGACGAGAGAGAGTTTCGTGAGCGGGTTGACTCGGAAGAAACGCTACGACGGGTATTTCTATTATAGAACGCATCATCGCCACCCTTTACCAGTGCCCGACGAAGGAATCACAAGGTCATCTGGAGTTTACAATGCCAGCGACGGTAATTCCAACGAAGACCCGATAAGTCAACTCAACGTTCTATTACTCCCCGTACAGAAAAGCGAATCGACGCAATCGCACCATACGCGTGCACGTAACAACTCTTCGCGTGGATCGTCCCATCGTCGAGAGACGTAAGTTTCCATACTATGAATTCGCGTTTTACTCTCCGACGCGGGGATTCCACGACGAGAGAGTGTTTCGTGAGCGGGTTGACTCGGAAGAAACGCTACGACGGGTATTTCTATTATAGAACGCATCATCGCCACCCTTTACCAGTGCCCGACGAAGGAATCACAAGGTCATCTGGAGTTTACAATGCCAGCGACGGTAATTCCAACGAAGACCCGATAAGTCAACTCAACGTTCTATTGCTCCCC
>NW_027475614.1:0-37922 GCF_051020985.1 Nomia melanderi | reverse complement strand
AACTATATAACCCAGTAATAAAACAATATAAAACTATATAAAACTAACCAAACTATATAAAACTATATAAAACTATATAATACTATATAAAACTATATGAAAATATATTAAACTGTATAAAACTATATAAAACTATATAAAACTATATAAAACTAATAAAACAATATAAAACTATATAAAGCTATATAAAACTATATAAAACTATATAAAACTATATGAAGATATAAAACTAATAAAACTATATAAAACTATATAAAACTAATCAAACTATATAAAACTATATAAAACTATATAATACTATATAAAACTATATGAAAATATATTAAACTGTATAAAACTATATAAAACTATATAAAACTATATAAAACTATATAAAACTATATAAAAGTATATAAAACTATATAAAACTATATGAAACTATATAAAACTAATAAAGCAATATAAAACTATATAAAACTAAATGAAACTATATAAATCTATATAAAACTATATCAATCTATTTAAAACTAATAAAACAATATAATACTATATAAAACTAAATGAAACTATATAATACTATATAAAACTAATAAAACTAATAAAACTAATGAAACTATATAAAACTATATAGAACTATATTAAACTATTTAGCACTGTATTAAAACTATATAAAACTAATAAAACAATATAAAACTATATAAAACTACATGAAACTATATAATACTATATAAAACTATATAAAACTATATAAAACTAAATGAAACTATGTAATACTATATAAAACTATATGAAACTATATAAAACTATATGAAACTATATAAAACTATATAAAATTATATGAAACTATATAAAACTATATAAAACTATATAAAACTATATAAAACTATATACAACTATATAAAACTATATAAAACTATATAAAACTATATAAAACTATATGAAACGATATAAAACGATATAAAACTATATAAAACTATACAAAACTATATAAAACTATATAAAACTCTATAATACTATATAAAACTATATGAAACTATATAAAACTATATAAAACTATATAAAACTATATAAAACTATATTAAAATATATAAAACTGTTTAAAACTATATAAAACTATATGAAACTATATAAAACTAAATAAAACTATGTAAAACTATATAAAACTATATAAAACTATATGAAACTATATAAAACTATATAAAACTATATAAAACTGTATAAAACTAATAAAACAATATAAAACTATATAAAGCTATATAAAACTATATAAAACTATATAAAACTATATGAAGCTATATAAAACTAATAAAACAATATAAAACTATATAAAGCTATATAAAACTATATAAAACTATATAAAACTATATGAAGCTATATAAAACTATATAAAAGTATATAAAACTATATAAAACTATATGAAGCTATATAAAACTATATAAAAGTATATAAAACAATATAAAACTATATTAAACTATATAAAACTAATAAGACCATATAAAACTGTATAAAACTATATAAAACTATATGAAACAATATAAAACTATATAAAGCTATATAAAACTAATAAAACTATATAAAACTATATAAAACTAATCAAACTATATAAAACTATATAAAACTATATAATACTATATAAAACTATATGAAAATATATTAAATTGTATAAAACTGTATAAAACTATATAAAACTATATAAAACTATATAAAACTATATAAAAGTATATAAAACTATATAAAAACTAAATGAAACTATATAATAATATATAAAACTAATAAAACTAATAAAACTAATAAAACTATATAAAACTATATAGAACTATATTAAACTATTTAAAACTGTATTATAACTATATAAAACTAATAAAACAATATAAAACTATATAAAACTACATGAAACTATACAATACTATATAAAACTATATAAAACTATATAAAACTAAATGAAACTATATAATACTATATAAAACTATATGAAAATATATAAAACTATATAAAACTATATAAAACTATATAACAGTAATAAAACAATATAAAACTATATAAAACTATATAACAGTAATAAAACAATATAAAACTATATAAAACTAACCAAACTATATAAAACTATATAAAACTATATAATACTATATAAAACTATATGAAAATATATTAAACTGTATAAAACTATATAAAACTATATAAAACTATATAAAACTAATAAAACAATATAAAACTATATAAAGCTATATAAAACTATATAAAACTATATAAAACTATATGAAGATATAAAACTAATAAAACTATATAAAACTATATAAAACTAATCAAACTATATAAAACTATATAAAACTATATAATACTATATAAAACTATATGAAAATATATTAAACTGTATAAAACTATATAAAACTATATAAAACTATATAAAACTATATAAAACTATATAAAAGTATATAAAACTATATAAAACTATATGAAACTATATAAAACTAATAAAGCAATATAAAACTATATAAAACTAAATGAAACTATATAAATCTATATAAAACTATATCAATCTATTTAAAACTAATAAAACAATATAATACTATATAAAACTAAATGAAACTATATAATACTATATAAAACTAATAAAACTAATAAAACTAATGAAACTATATAAAACTATATAGAACTATATTAAACTATTTAGCACTGTATTAAAACTATATAAAACTAATAAAACAATATAAAACTATATAAAACTACATGAAACTATATAATACTATATAAAACTATATAAAACTATATAAAACTAAATGAAACTATGTAATACTATATAAAACTATATGAAACTATATAAAACTATATGAAACTATATAAAACTATATAAAATTATATGAAACTATATAAAACTATATAAAACTATATAAAACTATATAAAACTATATACAACTATATAAAACCAGATAAAACTATATAAAACTATATAAAACTATATGAAACGATATAAAACGATATAAAACTATATAAAACTATACAAAACTATATAAAACTATATAAAACTCTATAATACTATATAAAACTATATGAAACTATATAAAACTATATAAAACTATATAAAACTATATAAAACTATATTAAAATATATAAAACTGTTTAAAACTATATAAAACTATATGAAACTATATAAAACTAAATAAAACTATGTAAAACTATATAAAACTATATAAAACTATATGAAACTATATAAAACTATATAAAACTATATAAAACTGTATAAAACTAATAAAACAATATAAAACTATATAAAGCTATATAAAACTATATAAAACTATATAAAACTATATGAAGCTATATAAAACTAATAAAACAATATAAAACTATATAAAGCTATATAAAACTATATAAAACTATATAAAACTATATAAAACTATATGAAGCTATATAAAACTATATAAAAGTATATAAAACTATATAAAACTATATTAAACTATATAAAACTAATAAGACCATATAAAACTGTATAAAACTATATAAAACTATATGAAACAATATAAAACTATATAAAGCTATATAAAACTAATAAAACTATATAAAACTATATAAAACTAATCAAACTATATAAAACTATATAAAACTATATAATACTATATAAAACTATATGAAAATATATTAAACTGTATAAAACTGTATAAAACTATATAAAACTATATAAAACTATATAAAACTATATAAAAGTATATAAAACTATATAAAACTATATGAAACTATACAAAACTAATAAAGCAATATAAAACTATATAAAACTAAATGAAACTATATAATAATATATAAAACTAATAAAACTAATAAAACTAATAAAACTAATAAAACTATATAAAACTATATAGAACTATATTAAACTATTTAAAACTGTATTATAACTATATAAAACTAATAAAACAATATAAAACTATATAAAACTACATGAAACTATATAATACTATATAAAACTATATAAAACTATATAAAACTAAATGAAACTATATAATACTATATAAAACTATATGAAAATATATAAAACTATATAAAACTTTTTAAAACTATACAAAACTATATGAAACTATATAAAACTAATAAAACAATATAAAACTATATAAAACTATATAAAACTAAATGAAACTATATAAGACTATATAAAACTATATAAAACTATATGAAATTATATAAAACTATATAAAACTTTATAAAACTATACAAGACTATATGAAACTATATAAAACTAATAAAACAATATAAAACTATATAAAACTATATAAAACTATATAAAACTAAATGAAACTATATAATACTATATAAAACTATATGAAACTATATAAAACTATATAAAACTATATAAAACTATATTAAACTATATAAAACTATATAAAACTATATAAAACTATATGAAACGATATGAAACTATATAAAACTATATAAATCTATATAAAACTATATAAAACTATATAAAACTATATAAAACTATATTAAACTATATAAAACTATATAAAACTATATTAAACTATATAAAACCATATAAAACTATATTAAACTATATAAAACTATATAAAACTATATTAAACTATATAAAACCATATAAAACTATATTAAACTATATAAAACTATATAAAACTGTATAAAACTATATAAAACTATATAAAACTATATAAGACTATACAAAACTATATAAAACTATATAAAACTATATAATACTATATAAAACTATATGAAACTATATAAAACTATATAAAACTTTTTAAAACTATACAAAACTATATGAAACTATATAAAACTAATAAAACAATATAAAACTATATAAAACTATATAAAACTAAATGAAACTATATAATACTATATAAAAGTATATGAAACTATATAAAACTATATAAAACTATATGAAACTATATAAAACTATATAAAACTATATGAAACGGTATAAAACTATATAAAACTATATCAAACTATATTAAACTATATAAAACTATATAAAACTATATAACTCCATATAAAACTAATAAAACTATATAAAACTATACAATACTATATAAAACTATATAAAACTATATAAAACGAACAAAACTATATAAAACTATACAAAACTATTTCTAACTATATAACTATATAAAACTATAAAAAACTATATAAAACTATATAAAACTATATAAAACTATATAAAACTATATAAAACCATAAAAAAATATATAAAACAATGTAAAACTATATAAAACTATACAATACTAACAAAACTATATAAAACTATATAAAACTATATAAAACTATATAAAACTATATAAAACTAAATGAAACTATATAAGACTATATAAAACTATATAAAACTATATGAAATTATATAAAACTATATAAAACTTTATAAAACTATACAAGACTATATGAAACTATATAAAACTAATAAAACAATATAAAACTATATAAAACTATATAAAACTATATAAAACTAAATGAAACTATATAATACTATATAAAACTATATGAAACTATATAAAACTATATAAAACTATATAAAACTATATTAAACTATATAAAACTATATAAAACTATATAAAACTATATGAAACGATATGAAACTATATAAAACTATATAAATCTATATAAAACTATATAAAACTATATAAAACTATATAAAACTATATTAAACTATATAAAACTATATAAAACTATATTAAACTATATAAAACCATATAAAACTATATTAAACTATATAAAACTATATAAAACTATATTAAACTATATAAAACCATATAAAACTATATTAAACTATATAAAACTATATAAAACTGTATAAAACTATATAAAACTATATAAAACTATATAAGACTATACAAAACTATATAAAACTATATAAAACTATATAATACTATATAAAACTATATGAAACTATATAAAACTATATAAAACTTTTTAAAACTATACAAAACTATATGAAACTATATAAAACTAATAAAACAATATAAAACTATATAAAACTATATAAAACTAAATGAAACTATATAATACTATATAAAAGTATATGAAACTATATAAAACTATATAAAACTATATGAAACTATATAAAACTATATAAAACTATATGAAACGGTATAAAACTATATAAAACTATATCAAACTATATTAAACTATATAAAACTATATAAAACTATATAACTCCATATAAAACTAATAAAACTATATAAAACTATACAATACTATATAAAACTATATAAAACTATATAAAACGAACAAAACTATATAAAACTATACAAAACTATTTCTAACTATATAACTATATAAAACTATAAAAAACTATATAAAACTATATAAAACTATATAAAACTATATAAAACTATATAAAACCATAAAAAAATATATAAAACAATGTAAAACTATATAAAACTATACAATACTAACAAAACTATATAAAACTATATAAAACTATATAAAACTATATAAAACTATATAAAACAATATAAAACTAACAAAACTATATAAAACTATATAAAACTGTCTGAAACTGTATAAAACTATATAAACTATATGAAACTATAGAAAACTAAATAAAACTATATAAAACTTTATAAGCTATATAAAACTATTTAAAACTATATGAAACTATATAAAACTATATAAGACTATATAAAACTATATAAAACTATATAAAACTATATAAAACTAACATAACTAACCAAACTATATAAACCTATATAAAGCTATATGAAACTAACAAAACTATATAAAACTATGTAAAACTATATAAAACTGTCTGAAACTGTATAAAACTATATAAACTATATAAAACTATAGAAAACTATATAAAACTATATAAAACTCTATAAACTATACAAAACTATTTAAAACTATATGAAACTATATAAATCTATATGAGACTATATAAAACTATATAAAACTAAATGAAACTATATAAAACTATATAAAACTAATAAAACTATATAAAACTATATAAAACTATATAAAATTATATGAAACTATAGAAAACTATATAAAACTATATAAAACAATATGAAACAATATAAAACTAACAAAACAATATAAAACTATATAAAACTAAGTGAAACTATATAATACTATATAAAACTATATAAAACTATATAAAACTATATAAAACTAAATGAAACTATATAATACTATATAAAGCTATATGAAACTATATAAAACTATATAAAACTGTATAAAACTATATTAAACTATATAAAACTAATAAGACTATATAAAACTGTATAAAACTATATAAAACTATATAAAACTATATAAAACTATATAATACTATATAGAACAATATGAATCTATATAAAACTACTAAAACTATATAAAACTATACAAAACTATATAAAACTAATCAAACTATATAAAACTATATAAAACTATATAATACTATATAAAACTATATGAAAATATATTAAACTATATAAAACTATATAAAACTATATCAAACTATTTAAAACTAATAAAACAATATAAAACTATATAAAACTACATGAAACTATATAATACTATATAAAACTATATAAAACTATATAAAACTAAATGAAACTATATAATACTATATAAAACTATATGAAACTATATAAAACTATATGAAACTATATAAAACTATATAAAATTATATGAAACTATATAAAACTATATAAAACTATATAAAACTATATAAAACTATATACAACCATATAAAACTATATAAAACTATATAAAACTATATAGAACTATATTAAACTATTTAAAACTGTATTAAAACTATATAAAACTATATAAAACTATATAAAACTATATGAAACTATATAAAACTAATAAAACAATATAAAACTATATAAAACTAAATGAAACTATATAATACTATATAAAACTATATAAAACTATATAAAACTATATAAAACTAAATGAAACTATATAATACTATATAAAACTATATGAAACTATATAAAACTATATAAAACTATATAAAACTATATAAAACTATATTAAAATATATAAAACTGTATAAAACTATATAAAACTATATAAAACTATATGAAACTATATAAAACTATATAAAACTATATAACTATATAAAACTGTATAAAACTATATAAAACTATACAAAACTATAAGACTATATGAAACTATATGAAACTATATAAAACTATATAAAACTATATAAAACTAACAAAACTATATAAAACTATATAAAACTCTATAAACTATATAAAACTATTTAAAACTACATGAAACTATATAAGACTATATAAGACTATATAAAACTATATAAGACTATATAAAACTATATAAAACTATATAAAGCTATATAATACTATATAAAACTATATGAAACTATATAAAACTATATAAAACTTTTTAAAACTATACAAAACTATATGAAACTATATAAAACTAATAAAACAATATAAAACTATATAAAATTATATAAAACTAAATGAAACTATATAATACTATATAAAACTATATGAAACTATATAAAACTATATAAAACTATATAAAACTATATAAAACTATATAAAACTATATGAAACGATATGAAACTATATAAAACTATATAAAACTATATAAAACTATATAAAACTATATAAAACTATATCAAACTATATTAAACTATATAAAACTATATAAAACTATATTAAACTATATAAAACTATATAATACTACATAAAACTATATAAAACTAAATAAAACTATATAAAACTATATAAAACTATATAACTCCATATAAAACTAATAAAACTATATAAAACTATACAATACTATATAAAACTATATAAAACTATATAAAACGAACAAAACTATATAAAACTATATAAAACTATATAAAACTATATAAAACCATAAAAAGCTATATAAAACTATATAATACTGTATAAAACTATATAAAACTATATGAAACTAACAAAACTATATAAAACTATGTAAAACTATATAAAACTATACAATACTAACAAAACTATATAAAACTATATAAAACTATATAAAACTATACAATACTAACAAAACTATATAAAACTATATAAAACTATATAAAACTATATAAAACTAGCAAAACTGTATAAAACTATATAAAACTCTATAGAACTATATAACACTATATAAAACTATATAAAACTATTTAAAACTATATAATACTAATAAAACTATATAAAACGATATAAAACTAATAAAACTATATAGAACTATATAAAACTATATAAAAGTATATAATACTATATAAAGCTATATAAAACTATATAAAACTATATAAAACTATATAAAACTATATAAAACTATATAAAACTATATAAAACTATATAATAGTATATAAAACTATATGAAACTATATAAAACTATATAGAACTATATAAAACTAATAAACCTATATAAAACTATATAAAACTAAATGAAACTATATAATACTATATAAAACTATATGAAACTATATAAAACTATATAAAACTATATAAAACTATATAAAACTAATAAAACTATATAAAACTATATAAAACTATATAACTATATAAAACTATATAACTATATAAAACTATATAAAACTATATAAAACTATACAAAGCTATATACAACTATAAAAGTATATAAAACTTTATAAAACTATATAAAACTATATAAAACTATATAAAGCTATATAAAACCATAAAAAACTATATAAAACTATATAATACTGTATAAAACTATATAAAACTATATGAAACTAACAAAACTATATAAAACTAATAAAACTATATAAAAATATATAAAACTATATAAAAGTATATAATACTATATAAAACTATATAAAACTATATAAAACTATATAAAACTATATAAAACTATATAAAACTATATAAAACTATATAATAGTATATAAAACTATATGAAACTATATAAAACTATATAGAACTATATAAAACTAATAAACCTATATAAAACTATATAAAACTAAATGAAACTATATGAAACTATATAAAACTATATAAAACTATATGAAACTAACAAAACTATATAAAACTATGTAAAACTATATAAAACTATACAATACTAACAAAACTATATAAAACTATATAAAACTATATAAAACTATACAATACTAACAAAACTATATAAAACTATATAAAACTATACAATACTAACAAAACTATATAAAACTATATAAAACTATATAAAACTATATAAGACTAGCAAAACTGTATAAAACTATATAAAACTCTATGGAACTGTATAACACTATATAAAACTATATAAAACTATATAAAACTATAAAAAACTATATAAAACTAATAAAACTATATAAAACTATATAAAACTAATAAAACTATATAAAACTATATAAAACTATATAAAAGTATATAATACTATACAAAACTATATAAAACTATATAAAACTATATAAAACTATGTAAAACTATATAAAACTATATAATAGTATATAAAACTATATGAAACTATATAAAACTATATAGAACTATCTAAAACTAATAAACCTATATAAAACTATATAAAACTAAATGAAACTATATGAAACTATATAACTCCATATAAAACTAATAAAACTATATAAAACTATATAAAACTAATAAAACTATATAAAACTATATAAAACTATATAAAAGTATATAATACTATACAAAACTATATAAAACTATATAAAACTATATAAAACTATATAAAACTATATAAAACTATATAAAATTATATAAAACTATATAAAACTATATGAAACTATATAAAACTAATAAAACAATATAAAACTATATAAAACTAAATGAAACTATATAATACTATATAAAACTATATAAAACTATATAAAACTAAATGAAACTATATAATACTATATAAAACTGTATGAAACTATATAAAACTATATAAAACTATATGAAACTATATTAAACTATATAAAACTATATTAAACCATATAAAAATATATGAAACTATATAAAACTGTATAAAACTAATGAAACTATGTAAAACTATATAAAACTAATAAAACTATATAATACTAATAAAACTGTATAAAACTATATAATACTATATAAAACTATATGAAGTTATATAAAACTACATAAAACTATATGAAACTATATAAAACTATATAAAACTGTATAAAACTATATGAAACTATATGAAACCATATAAAACTATATAAAACTATATAAAATTATATGAAGCTATATAAAACTAATAAAACAGTATGAAACTATATAAAACTAAATGAAACTATATAATACTATATAAAACTATATGAAACTATATAAAACTATATAAAACTATATAAAACTATATAAAACTAATAAAACTATATAAAACTATATAAAACTATATAACTATATAAAACTATATAACTATATAAAACTATATAAAACTATATAAAACTATACAAAGCTATATACAACTATAAAACTATATAAAACTTTATAAAACTATATAAAACTATATAAAACTATATGAAGCTATATAAAACTATATAAAACTATACAAAATTATAGAGAACTATATCATACTGTACAAAATTATACAGAACTATATAAAGCTATATAAAGCTATATAAAACTATATAAAACTATATAAAACTAAATAAAACTAAATGAAACTATATAATACTATATAAAACTATATGAAACTATATAAAACTAATAAAACTATTTGAAACTATATAGAACTATATAAAACTACATAATACTAATAAAACTGTATGAAACTATATAATACTATATAAAACTATATGAAACTATATGAAACTATATAAAACTATATGAAACAATATAAAACTATATAAAACTATATAAAACTATATAAAACTATATGAAACTATATAAAACTATATAAAACTATATAAAACTATATACAACTATATGAAACTATATGGAACTATATAATACTAATAAAACAGTATAAAACTATATAAAACTAAATGAAACTATATAATACAATATAAAACTATATAAAACTATATAAAACTAATTGAAACTATATAATGCAATATAAAACTATATGAAACTATATAAAATTATACAAAACTGTATAAAACTATATAAAACTAATAAAACTATATAAAACTATATAAAACTATATAAAACTATATAAAACTATATAACTATATAAAACTATATAACTATATAAAACTATATAAAACTATATAAAACTATATGAAACTATATGAAACTATATAAAACTAATAAAATAATATAAAACTATATAAAACTAAATGAAACTATATAATACTATATAAAACTATTAAAACTAATAAAACTATATAAAACTATATAGAACTATATTAAACTATTTAAAACTGTATTAAATCTATATAAAACTATATAAAACTATATAAAACTATATAAAACTATATGAAACTATATAAAACTAATAATGCAATATAAAACTATATAAAACTAGATGAAACTATATAAAACTATATCAAACTATATAAAACTAATAAAACAATATAAAACTATATAAAACTAAATGAAACTATATAATACTATATAAAACTAATAAAACTAATAAAACTAATAAAACTATATAAAACAATATAGAACTATATTAAACTATTTAAAACTGTATTAAAACTATATAAAACTAATAAAACAATATAAAACTATATAAAACTACATGAAACTATATAATACTATATAAAACTATATAAAACTATATAAAACTAAATGAAACTATATAATACTATATAAAACTATATGAAACTATATAAAACTATATGAAACTACATAAAACTATATAAAATTATATGAAACTATATAAAACTATATAAAACTATATAAAACTATATAAAACTATATAAAACTATATACAACTATATAAAACTATATAAAACTATATAAAACTATATAAAACTATATGAAACGATATAAAACGATATAAAACTATATAAAACTATACAAAACTATATAAAACTATATAAAACTCTATAATACTATATAAAACTATATGAAACTAACAAAACTATATAAAACTATGTAAAACTATATAAAACTATACAATACTAACAAAACTATATAAAACTATATAAAACTATACAATACTAACAAAACTATATAAAACTATATAAAACTATATAAAACTATATAAATCTATATAAAACTATATGAAACTATATAAAACTAATAAAACAATATAAAACTATATAAAACTAAGTGAAACTATATAATACTATATAAAACTAATAAAACTAATAAAACTATATAAAACTATATAGAACTATATTAAACTATTTAAAACTGTATTAAAACTATATAAATCTATATAAAACTATATAAAACTATATGAAACTATATAAAACTAATAAAACAATATAAAACTATATAAAACTAAATGAAACTATATAATACTATATAAAACTGTATATAACTATATAAAACTAAATGAAACTATATAATACTATATAAAACTATATGAAACTATATAAAACTATATAAAACTATATAAAACTATATAAAACTATATTAAAATATATAAAACTGTATAAAACTATATAAAACTATATGAAACTATATAAAACTAAATAAAACTATGTAAAACTGTATAAAACTATATAAAACTATATGAAACTATATAAAACTATATAAAACTATATAACTATATAAAACTGTATAAAACTGTATAAAACTATACAAAACTATAAAACTATATAAAACTATATGAAACTATATAAAACTATATAAAACTCTATAAACTATATAAAACTATTTGAAACTACATCAAACTATATAAGACTATATAAGACTATATAAAACTATATAAGACTATATAAAACTATATAAAACTATATAAAACTATATAAAACTATATGAAACTATATAAAACTATATAAAACTTTATAAAACTATACAAGACTATATGAAACTATATAAAACTAATAAAACAATATAAAACAATATAAAACTATATAAAACTAAATGAAACTATATAATACTATATAAAGCTATATGAAACTATATAAAACTATATAAAACTATATAAAACTATATTAAACTATATAAAACTATATAAAACTATATAAAACTATATAAAACTATATAAAACTATATGAAACGATATGAAACTATATAAAACTATATAAATCTATATAAAACTATATAAAACTATATAAAACTATATAAAACTATATTAAACTATATAAAACTATATAAAACTATATAAAACTATATACAACTATATAAAACTATATAAAACTATATAAAACTATATAAAACTATATGAAACGATATAAAACGATATAAAACTCTATAAAACTATACAAAACTATATAAAACTATATAAAACTCTATAATACTATATAAAACTATATGAAACTATATAAAACTATATAAAACTATATAAATCTATATAAAACTATATGAAACTATATAAAACTGATAAAACAATATAAAACTATATAAAACTAAGTGAAACTATATAATACTATATAAAACTAATAAAACTAATAAAACTATATAAAACTATATAGAACTATATTAAACTATTTAAAACTGTATTAAAACTATATAAAACTATATAAAACTATATAAAACTATATGAAACTATATAAAACTAATAAAACAATATAAAACTATATAAAACTAAATGAAACTATATAATACTATATAAAACTATATAAAACTATATAAAACTAAATGAAACTATATAATACTATATAAAACTATATGAAACTATATAAAACTATATAAAACTATATAAAACTATATAAAACTATATTAAAATATATAAAACTGTATAAAACTATATAAAACTATATGAAACTATATAAAACTAAATAAAACTATGTAAAACTATATAAAACTATATAAAACTATATGAAACTATATAAAACTAATAAAACAATATAAAACTATATAAAACTAAATGAAACTATATAATACTATATAAAACTATATAAAACTATATAAAACTAAATGAAACTATATAATACTATATAAAACTATATGAAACTATATAAAACTATATAAAACTATATAAAACTATATAAAACTATATTAAAATATATAAAACTGTATAAAACTATATAAAACTATATGAAACTATAAGACTATATGAAACTATATGAAACTATATAAAACTATATAAAACTATATAAAACTAACAAAACTATATAAAACTATATAAAACTCTATAAACTATATAAAACTATTTAAAACTACATGAAACTATATAAGACTATATAAGACTATATAAAACTATATAAGACTATATAAAACTATATAAAACTATATAAAGCTATATAATACTATATAAAACTATATGAAACTATATAAAACTATATAAAACTTTTTAAAACTATACAAAACTATATGAAACTATATAAAACTAATAAAACAATATAAAACTATATAAAACTATATAAAACTAAATGAAACTATATAATACTATATAAAACTATATGAAACTATATAAAACTATATAAAACTATATAAAACTATATAAAACTATATAAAACTATATGAAACGATATGAAACTATATAAAACTATATAAAACTATATAAAACTATATAAAACTATATAAAACTATATCAAACTATATTAAACTATATAAAACTATATAAAACTATATTAAACTATATAAAACTATATAATACTACATAAAACTATATAAAACTAAATAAAACTATATAAAACTATATAAAACTATATAACTCCATATAAAACTAATAAAACTATATAAAACTATACAATACTATATAAAACTATATAAAACTATATAAAACGAACAAAACTATATAAAACTATATAAAACTATATAAAACTATATAAAACCATAAAAAGCTATATAAAACTATATAATACTGTATAAAACTATATAAAACTATATGAAACTAACAAAACTATATAAAACTATGTAAAACTATATAAAACTATACAATACTAACAAAACTATATAAAACTATATAAAACTATATAAAACTATACAATACTAACAAAACTATATAAAACTATATAAAACTATATAAAACTATATAAAACTAGCAAAACTGTATAAAACTATATAAAACTCTATAGAACCATATAACACTATATAAAACTATATAAAACTATTTAAAACTATATAATACTAATAAAACTATATAAAACGATATAAAACTAATAAAACTATATAGAACTATATAAAACTATATAAAAGTATATAATACTATATAAAACTATATAAAACTATATAAAACTATATAAAACTATATAAAACTATATAAAACTATATAAAACTATATAATAGTATATAAAACTATATGAAACTATATAAAACTATATAGAACTATATAAAACTAATAAACCTATATAAAACTATATAAAACTAAATGAAACTATATAATACTATATAAAACTATATGAAACTATATAAAACTATATAAAACTATATAAAACTATATAAAACTAATAAAACTATATAAAACTATATAAAACTATATAACTATATAAAACTATATAACTATATAAAACTATATAAAACTATATAAAACTATACAAAGCTATATACAACTATAAAAGTATATAAAACTTTATAAAACTATATAAAACTATATAAAACTATATAAAGCTATATAAAACCATAAAAAACTATATAAAACTATATAATACTGTATAAAACTATATAAAACTATATGAAACTAACAAAACTATATAAAACTAATAAAACTATATGAAAATATATAAAACTATATAAAAGTATATAATACTATATAAAACTATATAAAACTATATAAAACTATATAAAACTATATAAAACTATATAAAACTATATAAAACTATATAATAGTATATAAAACTATATGAAACTATATAAAACTATATAGAACTATATAAAACTAATAAACCTATATAAAACTATATAAAACTAAATGAAACTATATGAAACTATATAACACTATATAAAATTATATAAAACTATATAAAACTATATGAAACTATATAAAACTAATAAAACAATATAAAACTATATAAAACTAAATGAAACTATATAATACTGTATAAAACTATATAAAACTATATGAAACTAACAAAACTATATAAAACTATGTAAAACTATATAAAACTATACAATACTAACAAAACTATATAAAACTATATAAAACTATATAAAACTATACAATACTAACAAAACTATATAAAACTATATAAAACTATACAATACTAACAAAACTATATAAAACTATATAAAACTATATAAAACTATATAAGACTAGCAAAACTGTATAAAACTATATAAAACTCTATGGAACTGTATAACACTATATAAAACTATATAAAACTATATAAAACTATAAAAAACTATATAAAACTAATAAAACTATATAAAACTATATAAAACTAATAAAACTATATAAAACTATATAAAACTATATAAAAGTATATAATACTATACAAAACTATATAAAACTATATAAAACTATATAAAACTATATAAAACTATATAAAACTATATAATAGTATATAAAACTATATGAAACTATATAAAACTATATAGAACTATATAAAACTAATAAACCTATATAAAACTATATAAAACTAAATGAAACTATATGAAACTATATAACTCCATATAAAACTAATAAAACTATATAAAACTATATAAAACTAATAAAACTATATAAAACTATATAAAACTATATAAAAGTATATAATACTATACAAAACTATATAAAACTATATAAAACTATATAAAACTATATAAAACTATATAAAACTATATAAAACTATATAATAGTATATAAAACTATATGAAACTATATAAAACTATATAGAACTATATAAAACTAATAAACCTATATAAAACTATATAAAACTAAATGAAACTATATGAAACTATATGAAACTATATAAAACTATATAAAATTATATAAAACTATATAAAACTATATGAAACTATATAAAACTAATAAAACAATATAAAACTATATAAAACTAAATGAAACTATATAATACTATATAAAACTATATAAAACTATATAAAACTAAATGAAACTATATAATACTATATAAAACTGTATGAAACTATATAAAACTATATAAAACTATATGAAACTATATTAAACTATATAAAACTATATTAAACCATATAAAAATATATGAAACTATATAAAACTGTATAAAACTAATGACACTATGTAAAACTATATAAAACTAATAAAACTATATAATACTAATAAAACTGTATAAAACTATATGAAACTATATGAAACCATATAAAACTATATAAAACTATATAAAATTATATGAAGCTATATAAAACTAATAAAACAGTATGAAACTATATAAAACTAAATGAAACTATATAATACTATATAAAACTATATGAAACTATATAAAACTATATAAAACTATATAAAACTATATAAAACTAATAAAACTATATAAAACTATATAAAACTATATAACTATATAAAACTATATAACTATATAAAACTATATAAAACTATATAAAACTATACAAAGCTATATACAACTATAAAACTATATAAAACTTTATAAAACTATATAAAACTATATAAAACTATATGAAGCTATATAAAACTATATAAAACTATACAAAATTATAGAGAACTATATCATACTGTACAAAATTATACAGAACTATATAAAGCTATATAAAGCTATATAAAACTATATAAAACTATATAAAACTAAATAAAACTAAATGAAACTATATAATACTATATAAAACTATATGAAACTATATAAAACTAATAAAACTATTTGAAACTATATAGAACTATATAAAACTACATAATACTAATAAAACTGTATGAAACTATATAATACTATATAAAATTATATGAAACTATATGAAACTATATAAAACTATATGAAACAATATAAAACTATATAAAACTATATAAAACTATATAAAACTATATGAAACTATATAAAACTATATAAAACTATATAAAACTATATACAACTATATGAAACTATATGGAACTATATAATACTAATAAAACACTATAAAACTATATAAAACTAAATGAAACTATATAATACAATATAAAACTATATAAAACTATATAAAACTAATTGAAACTATATAATGCAATATAAAACTATATGAAACTATATAAAATTATATAAAACTGTATAAAACTATATAAAACTAATAAAACTATATAAAACTATATAAAACTATATAAAACTATATAAAACTATATAAAACTATATAAAACTATATAACTATATAAAACTATATAACTATATAAAACTATATAAAACTATATAAAACTATATGAAACTATATGAAACTATATAAAACTAATAAAATAATATAAAACTATATAAAACTAAATGAAACTATATAATAC
Organism: Nomia melanderi; assembly: GCF_051020985.1. Lineage (NCBI taxonomy): Eukaryota > Metazoa > Arthropoda > Insecta > Hymenoptera > Halictidae > Nomia > Nomia melanderi. The sequence goes on along the minus strand of NW_027475614.1, from coordinate 18,704 downwards.
TATATAAAACTATTAAAACTAATAAAACTATATAAAACTATATAGAACTATATTAAACTATTTAAAACTGTATTAAATCTATATAAAACTATATAAAACTATATAAAACTATATAAAACTATATGAAACTATATAAAACTAATAAAGCAATATAAAACTATATAAAACTAAATGAAACTATATAAAACTATATCAAACTATATAAAACTAATAAAACAATATAAAACTATATAAAACTAAATGAAACTATATAATACTATATAAAACTAATAAAACTAATAAAACTAATAAAACTATATAAAACAATATAGAACTATATTAAACTATTTAAAACTGTATTAAAACTATATAAAACTAATAAAACAATATAAAACTATATAAAACTACATGAAACTATATAATACTATATAAAACTATATAAAACTATATAAAACTAAGTGAAACTATATAATACTATATAAAACTAATAAAGCTAATAAAACTATATAAAACTATATAGAACTATATTAAACTATTTAAAACTGTATTAAAACTATATAAAACTATATAAAACTATATAAAACTAAATGAAACTATATAATACTATATAAAACTATATGAAGCTATATAAAACTATATAAAACTATATCAAACTATATAAAACTATATTAAAATATATAAAACTGTATAAAACTATATAAAACTATATGAAACAATATAAAACTAAATAAAACTATGTAAAACTATATAAAACTATATAAAACTATATGAAACTATATAAAACTATATAAAACTATATAACTATATAAAACTGTATAAAACTATATAAAACTATACAAAACTATAAAACTATATAAAACTATATGAAACTATATAAAACTATATAAAACTCTATAAACTATATAAAACTATTTAAAACTACATCAAACTATATAAAACTATATAAGACTATATAAAACTATATAAGACTCTATAAAACTAGATAAAACTATATAAAACTATATGAAACTATATAAAACTATATAAAACTTTATAAAACTATACAAGACTATATGAAACTATATAAAACTAATAAAACAATATAAAACTATATAAAACTATATAAAACTAATTGAAACTATATAATACTATATAAAGCTATATGAAACTATATAAAACTATATAAAACTATATAAAACTATATAAAACTATATAAAACTATATGAAACGATATGAAACTATATAAAACTATATAAATCTATATAAAACTATATAAAACTATATAAAACTATATAAAACTATATTAAACTATATAAAACTATATAAAACTATATTAAACTATATAAAACCATATAAAACTATATTAAACTATATAAAACTATATAAAACTATATAAAACTATATAAAACTATATAAAACTATATAAGACTATATAAAACTATTTAAAACTACATCAAACTATATAAGACTATATAAGACTATATAAAACTATATAAGACTCTATAAAACTATATAAAACTATATAAAACTATATGAAACTATATAAAACTATATAAAACTTTATAAAACTATACAAGACTATATGAAACTATATAAAACTAATAAAACAATATAAAACTATATAAAACTATATAAAACTATATGAAACGATATGAAACTATATAAAACTATATAAATCTATATAAAACTATATAAAACTATATAAAACTATATAAAACTATATTAAACTATATAAAACTATATAAAACTATATTAAACTATATAAAACCATATAAAACGATATTAAACTATATAAAACTATATAAAACTATATAAAACTATATAAAACTATATAAAACTATATAAGACTATATAAAACTATATAAAACTATATAAAACTATATAATACTATATAAAACTATATGAAACTATATGAAACTATATAAAACTTTTTAAAACTATACAAAACTATATGAAACTATATAAAACTAATAAAACAATATAAAACTATATAAAACTATATAAAACTATATAAAACTATATAAAACTATATAAAACTATATAAAACTAAATAAAACTATATAAAACTATATGAAACGATATAAAACGATATAAAACAATATAAAACTATACAAAACTATATAAAACTATATAAAACTCTATAATACTATATAAAACTATATGAAACTATATAAAACTATATAAAACTATATAAATCTATATAAAACTATATGAAACTATATAAAACTAATAAAACAATATAAAACTATATAAAACTAAGTGAAACTATATAATACTATATAAAACTAATAAAACTGATAAAACTATATAAAACTATATAGAACTATATTAAACTATTTAAAACTGTATTAAAACTATATAAAACTATATAAAACTATATAAAACTAAATGAAACTATATAATACTATATAAAACTACATAAAACTATATAAAACAATATAAAACTATATAAAACTATATAAAACTCTATAAACTATATAAAACTATTTAAAACTACATCAAACTATATAAAACTATATAAGACTATATAAAACTATATAAGACTCTATAAAACTAGATAAAACTATATAAAACTATATGAAACTATATAAAACTATATAAAACTTTATAAAACTATACAAGACTATATGAAACTATATAAAACTAATAAAACAATATAAAACTATATAAAACTATATAAAACTAATTGAAACTATATAATACTATATAAAGCTATATGAAACTATATAAAACTATATAAAACTATATAAAACTATATAAAACTATATAAAACTATATGAAACGATATGAAACTATATAAAACTATATAAATCTATATAAAACTATATAAAACTATATAAAACTATATAAAACTATATTAAACTATATAAAACTATATAAAACTATATTAAACTATATAAAACCATATAAAACTATATTAAACTATATAAAACTATATAAAACTATATAAAACTATATAAGACTATATAAAACTATTTAAAACTACATCAAACTATATAAGACTATATAAGACTATATAAAACTATATAAGACTCTATAAAACTATATAAAACTATATAAAACTATATGAAACTATATAAAACTATATAAAACTTTATAAAACTATACAAGACTATATGAAACTATATAAAACTAATAAAACAATATAAAACTATATAAAACTATATAAAACTATATGAAACGATATGAAACTATATAAAACTATATAAATCTATATAAAACTATATAAAACTATATAAAACTATATAAAACTATATTAAACTATATAAAACTATATAAAACTATATTAAACTATATAAAACCATATAAAACGATATTAAACTATATAAAACTATATAAAACTATATAAAACTATATAAAACTATATAAAACTATATAAGACTATATAAAACTATATAAAACTATATAAAACTATATAATACTATATAAAACTATATGAAACTATATGAAACTATATAAAACTTTTTAAAACTATACAAAACTATATGAAACTATATAAAACTAATAAAACAATATAAAACTATATAAAACTATATAAAACTATATAAAACTATATAAAACTATATAAAACTATATAAAACTAAATAAAACTATATAAAACTATATGAAACGATATAAAACGATATAAAACAATATAAAACTATACAAAACTATATAAAACTATATAAAACTCTATAATACTATATAAAACTATATGAAACTATATAAAACTATATAAAACTATATAAATCTATATAAAACTATATGAAACTATATAAAACTAATAAAACAATATAAAACTATATAAAACTATATAAAACTATATGAAACTATATAAAACTATAGAAAACTATATAAAACTATATAAAATTATATGAAACTATAGAAAGCAATATAAAACTATATAAAACAATATGAAACAATATAAAACTAATAAAACAATATAAAACTATATAAAACTAAATGAAACTATATAATACTATATAAACCTATATAAAACTATATAAAACTAAGTGAGACTATATAATACTATATAAAACTATATGAATCTATATAAAACTATATAAAACTATATAAAACTATATGAAACTATATAAAACTATATAAAACTACATGAAACTATATGAAACTATATAAAACTATATAAAACTATATGAAACTATATAAAACTATATAAAACTATATAAAACTATATTAAACTATATAAAACTAATAAAACTATATAAAACTATATAAAACTATATAAAACTATATAATACTATATAAAACAATATGAATCTATATAAAACTATATAAAACTATATAAAACTATATAAAATTATATGAAACTATAGAAAACTATATAAAGCTATATAAAATTATATGAAACTATAGAAAACTATATAAAACTATATAAAACAATATGAAACAATATAAAACTAATAAAACAATATAAAACTATATAAAACTAAATGAAACTATATAATACTATATAAAACTATATAAAACTATATAAAACTGTGTAAAACTATATAAAACTGTGTGAAACTATATAAAACTATATTAAACTATATAAAACTATATAAAACTATATAAAACTATATAAACCTATATAAAACAGTATAAAACTATGAAAACTGTGTAAAACTATATAAAACTATATAAAACTATATAAAAATATAAAACCATATAAAACTATATAAAACTATATGAAACTATATAAAACTATAGAAAACTATATAAAACTATATAAAATTATATGAAACTATAGAAAGCAATATAAAACTATATAAAACAATATGAAACAATATAAAACTAATAAAACAATATAAAAGTATATAAAACTAAATGAAACTATATAATACTATATAAACCTATATAAAACTATATAAAACTAAGTGAAACTATATAATACTATATAAAACTATATGAAACTATATAAAACTATATAAAACTATATAAAACTATATGAAACTATATAAAACTATATAAAACTACATGAAACTATATGAAACTATATAAAACTATATAAAACTATATGAAACTATATAAAACTATATAAAACTATATAAAACTATATTAAACTATATAAAACTATATAATACTATATAAAACTATATGAAACTATATAAAACTATATAAAACTATATTAAACTATATAAAACTAATAAGACTATATAAAACAATATAAAACTATATAAAACTATACAAAACTATATAAAACTAAATGAAACTATATAAAACTATATAAAACTAATAAAACTATATAAAACTACACAAAACTATATAAAACTATATAAAACTATATGAAACTATATAAAACTATATAAAACTACATGAAACTATATGAAACTATATAAAACTATATAAAACTATATGAAACTATATAAAACTATATAAAACTATATAAAACTATATTAAACTATATAAAACTATATAATACTATATAAAACTATATGAAACTATATAAAACTATATAAAACTATATTAAACAATATAAAACTAATAAAACAATATAAAACTATATAAAACTATATAAAACTAAATGAAAGTATATAATACTATATAAAACTATATAAAACAATATAAAACTAAATGAAACTATATAATACTATATAAAACTATATGAAACTATATAAAACTATATAAAACTATATAAAACTATATTAAACTATATAAAACTATATAATACTATATAAAACTATATGAAACTATATTAAACTATATAGAACTATATAAAACTATATAATACTAATAAAACAGTATAAAACTATATAATACTATATAAAACTATATAAAACTATATAGAACTATATTAAACTATTTAAAACTGTATTAAAACTATATAAAACTATATAAAACCATATGAAACTAATAAAACTGTATAAAACTGTATAATAAAATATAAAACTATATAAATGTATATAAAACTATATAAAACTATATAAAACTATATAAAACTGTATAAATCTATATAATACTATATAAAACTATATGAAAATATATTAAACTGTATGAAACTATATAAAACTATATAAAACTATATAAAAGCATAAAAAACTATATAAAACTATATAAAACTAATAAAACTATATAAAACTATATAAAACTATATAAAACTATAAAAAACTATATAAATCTAAATGAAACTATATAAAACTATATAAAACTAATAAAACTATATAAAACTATATAAAACTATATAAAACAATATGAAACAATATAAAACTAACAAAACAATATAAAACTATATAAAACTAAATGAAACTATATAATACAATATAAAACTATATAAAACTATATAAAACTAAATGAAACTATATAATACTATATAAAACTAATAAAACTAATAAAACTAATAAAACTAATAAAACTATATAAAACTATATAGAACTATATTAAACTATTTAAAACTGTATTATAACTATATAAAACTAATAAAACAATATGAAACTATATAAAACTACATGAAACTATATAATACTATATAAAACTATATAAAACTATATAAAACTAAATGAAACTATATAATACTATATAAAACTATATGAAACTATATAAAACTATATGAAACTATATAAAACTATATAAAATTATATGAAACTATATAAAACTATATGAAACTATATAAAACTAATAAAGCAATATAAAACTATATAAAACTAAATGAAACTATATATAACTATATAAAACTATATCAAACTATATAAAACTAATAAAACAATATAAAACTATATAAAACTAAATGAATCTATATAATACTATATAAAACTATATAAAACTATATAAAACTAATAAAACTATATAAAACTATATAAAACTATATAATATTATATAAATCAATATGAAACTATATAAAACTAATAAAACTGCATGAAACTATATAAAACTAAATAAAACTATATAAAACTATATAAAACTATATAAAGCTATATTAAACTATATGAAACTATATAAAAATATATAAAACTATATAGAAGTATATTAAACTATATAACACTATATAAAACTATACAAAATTATAAAGAACTATATAAAACTATATAAAACTGTATAAAACTATATAAAACTAATGAAACTATATAAAAGTATATAAAACTATATAAAACTATATAAAACTATATAATACTAATAAAACTATATAAAACTATATAAAACTATATAATACTAATAAAACTATATAAAACTATATAAAACTATATAATACTATATAGAACTATATTAAAATATTTAAAACTATATTAAAACTATATAAAACTATATAAAACTATATAAAACTATATAAAACTATATGAAACTATATAAAACTAATAAAACTATATAAAACTATATGAAACTATATAAAACTATATAAAACTAATAAAACTATATAAAACTATATAATACTATATAAAGCAATATGAAACTATATAAAACTAATAAAACTATATAAAACTATATAAAACTATATAAAACTATATAAAACTATATAAAACTATATAAAACTATATAAAACTAATAAAACTATATAAAACTATATAAAACTATATAAAACGATATGAAACTATATAAAACTATACAAAACTATATAAAACTATATAAAACTAAATAAAACTAAATGAAACTATATAATACTATATAAAACTATATAAAACTATATAAAACTATATAAAACTATATAAAACTATATGAAACTATATAGAACCATATAAAACTAATAAAACTATATAAAACTATATAAAACTAATAAAACTATATAAAACTATATAAAACTATATAAAACTATATAAAACTATATAAAACTATATAATATTATATAAACCAATATGAAACTATATAAAACAATATAAAACTACATGAAACTATATGAAACTATATAAAACTATGTAAAGCTATATAAAACTGTATAGAACTATATTAAACTATTTAAAACTGTATTAAAACTATATAAAACTATATAAAACTATATAAAACTATATGAAACTATATAAAACTATATAAAACTATATAAAAATATAAAACTATATAAAACTATATAAAACTATATGAAACTATATAAAACTATAGAAAACTATATAAAACTATATAAAATTATATGAAACTATATAAAACTATATAAAATTATATGAAACTATATAAAACTATATGAAACTATATAAAACTAATAAAGCAATATAAAACTATATAAAACTAAATGAAACTATATAAAACTATATAAAACTATATCAAACTATATAATACTAATAAAACAATATAAAACTATATAAAACTAAATGAAACTATATAATACTATATAAAACTAATAAAACTATATGAAACTATATAAAACGATATAAAACTATATAAAACTATATAAAACTATATGACACTATATAAAACTAATAAAACAATATAAAACTATATAAAACCAAATGAAACTATATAAAACTATATGAAACTATATAAAACTATATAAAACTATATTAAACTATATAAAACTATATAAAACAAATAAAACTATATAAAACTATATAAAACTATATAAAACTATATAAAACTATATAAAACTATATAAAACTATATAAAACTATATAAAACTAATAAAACTAAATAAAACTATATAATAACATATAAAACTATATAAAACTATATAAAACTATATAAAACTAATAAAACTATATAAAACTATATAAAACTATATAAAACGATATGAAACTATATAAAACTATATAAAACTATATAAAACTAAATAAAACTAAATGAAACTATATAATACTATATAAAACTATATAAAACTATATAAAACTATATAAAACTATATGAAACTATATAGAACTATATAAAACTATATGAAGCTATATAAAACTAATAAAACTATATAAAACTATATAAAACTAATCAAACTATATAAAACTATATAAAACTATATAAAACTAATCAAACTATATAAAACTATATAAAACTATATAAAACTATATAAAACTATATAAAACGATATGAAACTATATAAAACTATATAAAACTATATAAAACTATATAAAACTATATAAAACTATATAAAACTATATAAAACTATATAAAACTATATAAAACTATATGAAACGATATAAAACGATATAAAACTATATAAAACTATACAAAACTATATAAAACTATATAAAACTCTATAATACTATATAAAACTAAATGAAACTATATAAAACTATATAAAACTATATAAATCTATATAAAACTATATGAAACTATATAAAACTAATAAAGCAATATAAAACTATATAAAACTAAATGAAACTATATAAAACTATATTAAACTATAGAAAACAAATAAGACTATATAAAACTATATAAAACTATATAAAACTATATGAAAATATATTAAACTGTATAAAACTATATAAAACTATATAAAACTATATAAAACTATATAAAAGTATATAAAACTATATAAAACTATATAAAACTATATGAAACTATATAAAACTAATGAAGCAATATAAAACTATATAAAACTAAATGAAACTATATAAAACTAATAAAGCAATATAAAACTATATAAAACTAAATGAAACTATATAAAACTATATACGAATATATCAAACTATATAAAACTAATAAAACAATATAAAACTATATAAAACTAAATGAAACTATATAATACTATATAAAACTAACAAAACTAATAAAACTAATTCAACTATATAAAACTATATAGAACTATATTAAACTATTTAAAACTGTATTAAAACTATATAAAACTATATAAAACTATATAAAACTATATTAAACTATATAAAACTAATAAGACTATATAAAACTATATAAAACTGTATAGAACTATATAAAACTATATAATGCTATATAAAACAATATGAATCTATATAAAACTAATAAAACCATATAAAACTATACAAAACTATATAAAACGATAAAAACTATATAAAACTATATTAAACTATATAAAACTATATAAAACTAATAAAACAATATAAAACTATATAAAACTATATCAAATTATATAAAACTATATAAAACTATATAAAACTATATGAAGTTATATAAAACTAATGAAACTATATAAAACTATATAAAACTATATAATACTATATAAAACTATATAAAACTAATCAAACTATATAAAACTATATAAAACTATATAATACTATATAAAACTATATGAAAATATATTAAACTGTATAAAACTATATAAAACTATATAAAACTATATAAAACTATATAAAACAAAATGAAACTATATAAAACTATATAAAACTAACAAAACTATATAAAACTATATAAAACTATATAATACTATATAAAACTATATGAAACTATATGAAACTATTTAAAACTATATAAAACTAATAAAACTATATAAAAACTATATAAGGCTATATAATACTATATAATACTATATAAAACAATATGAATCTATATAAAACTATATAAAACTATATAAAACTATATAAAATTATATGAAACTATAGAAAACTATATAAAACTATATAAAACAATATGAAACAATATAAAACTAATAAAACAATATAAAACTATATAAAACTAAATGAAACTATATAATACTATATAAAACTAATAAAACTAATAAAACTAATAAAACTATATAAAACTAAATGAAACTATATAATACTATATAAAACTATATGAAACTATATAAAACTATATGAAACTATATAAAACTATATAAAATTATATGAACTATATAAAACTATATGAAACTATATAAAACTAATAAAGCAATATAAAACTATATAAAACTAAATGAAACTATATAAAACTATATAAAACTATATCAAACTATATAAAACTAATAAAACAATATTAAACTATATAAAACTAAATGAAACTATATAATACTATATAAAACTAATAAAACTAATAAAACTATATAAAACTGTATAGAAATATATTAAACTATTTAAAACTGTATTAAAACTATATAAAACTATATGAAACTATATGAAACTATATAAAACTATATAAAACTATATGAAACTATATAAAACTATATGAACTATATAAACTATATAAAACTACATGAAACTATATGAAACTATATAAAACTATGTAAAACTATATGAAACTATATAAAATTATATAAAACTACTAAAACTAATAAAACTATATAAAACTATATAGAACTATATTAAACTATTTAAAACTGTATTAAAACTATATAAAACTATATAAAACTATATAAAACTATATAAAACTATATGAAACTATATAAAACTATATAAAACTATATAAAACTATATCAAACTATATAAAACTAATAAAAAAATATAAAACTATATAAAACTAAATGAAACTATATAATACTATATAAACTAATAAAACTAATAAAACTAATAAAACTAATAAAACTATATAAAACTATATAGAACTATATTAAACTATTTAAAACTGTATTATAACTATATAAAACTAATAAAACAATATAAAACTATATAAAACTATATGAAACTATATAAAAATAATAAAATAATATAAAACTATATAAAACTAAATGAAACTATATAATACTATATAAAACTAATAAAACTAATAAAACTATATAAAACTGTATAGAAATATATTAAACTATTTAAAACTGTATTAAATCTATATAAAACTATATGAAACTATATGAAACTATATAAAACTATATAAAACTATATGAAACTATATAAACTATATGAAAACTATATAAAACTATATAAAACTACATGAAACTATATGAAACTATATAAAACTATGTAAAACTATATGAAACTATATAAAATTATATAAAACTACTAAAACTAATAAAACTATATAAAACTATATAGAACTATATTAAACTATTTAAAACTGTATTAAAACTATATAAAACTATATAAAACTATATAAAACTATATGAAACTATATAAAACTATATAAAACTATATGAAACTATATAAAACTATATAAAACTACATGAAACTATATGAAACTATATGAAACTATATAAAACTATGTAAAACTATATGAAACTATATAAAATTATATAAAACTACTAAAACTAATAAAACTATATAAAACTATATAGAACTATATTAAACTATTTAAAACTGTATTAAAACTATATAAAACTATATAAAACTATATAAAACTATATGAAACTATATAAAACTATATAAAACTATATAAAACTATATCAAACTATATAAAACTAATAAAAAAATATAAAACTATATAAAACTAAATGAAACTATATAATACTATATAAAACTAATAAAACTAATAAAACTAATAAAACTAATAAAACTATATAAAACTATATAGAACTATATAAAAATATAAAACTATATAAAACTATATAAAAACTATATGAAACTATATAAAACTAAATGAAACTTTATAATACTATATAAAACTATGTGAAACTATATAAAACTATATAAAACTATATAAAACTATATAAAACTAACAAAACTACATAAAACTATATAAAACTATATAAAATTATATGAAACTATAGAAAACTATATAAAACTATATAAAACAATATGAAACAATATAAAACTAATAAAACAATATAAAACTATATAAAACTAAATGAAACTATATAATACTATATAAAACTATATAAAACTATATAAAACTAAATGAAACTATATAATACTATATAAAACTATATGAAACTATATAAAAACCATATAAAACTATAAAAACTATATGAAACTATATAAAACTATATAAAACTACATGAAACTATATGAAACTATATAAAACTATATAAAAACTATATGAAACTATATAAAACTATATAAAACTATATAAAACTATATTTAAACTAATAAAACTATATAATACTATATAAAACTATATGAAACTATATAAAACTATATAAAACTATATTAAACTATATAAACTAATAAGACTATATAAAACTATATAAAACTATATAAAACTATATAAAACTATATAAAACTATATAAAAACTATATAAAACTATATGAAACTATATAAAACTATATAAACTACATGAAACTATATGAAACTATATAAAACTATATAAAACTATATGAAACTATATAAAAACTATATGAAACTATATAAAACTATATAAAACTACATGAAACTATATGAAACTATATAAAACTATATAAAACTATATGAAACTATATAAAACTACATAAAGCTATATAAAACTATATGAAACTATATAAAACTATATAAACTATATAAAACTATATAAAACTATATAATACTATATAAAACTATATGAAACTATATAAAACTAATGAAACTATAAATACTATATAAAACTATATGAAACTATATAAAAACTATATAAAACTATATAAAACTAACAAAACTATATAAAACTATATAAAACTATATAAAACTATATGAAACTATATAAAAACTATATAAAACTACATGAAACTATATGAAACTATATAAAACTATATAAAACTATATGAAACTATATAAAACTATATAAAACTATATAAAACTATATTAAACTATATAAAACTATATAATACTATATAAAACTATATGAAACTATATAAAAACTATATAAAACTATATTAAACTATATAAAACTATAAGACTATATAAAACTATATAAAACTATATAAAACTATATAAAACTATATAAAACTATATAAAACTATATAAAACTATATGAAACTATATAAAACTATATAAAACTACATGAAACTATATGAAACTATATAAAACTATATAAAACTATATGAAACTATATAAAACTATTATAAAACTACTAAAGCTAATAAAACTATTTAAAACTATATAGAACTATATTAAACTATTTAAAACTGTATTAAAAACTATATGAAACTATATAAAGCTATATAAAACTATATGAAACTATATAACACTATATAAACTATATAAATATAAAACTATATAAAACTATATTAAAACTATATGAAACTATATGAAACTATATAAAACTATAGAAAACTATATAAACTATATAAAATTATATGAAACTATAGAAAACTAATAAAACTATATAAAACAATATGAAACAATATAAAACTAATAAAACAATATAAAACTATATAAAACTAAATGAAACTATATAATACTATATAAAACTATATAAAACAATATAAAACTAAATGAAACTATAAAATACTATATAAAACTATATGAAACTATATAAAAACTATATAAAACTATATAAAACTATATAAAACTATATAAAACTATATAATACTATATAAAACTATATGAAACTATATTAAACTATACAGAACTATATAAAACTATATAATAATAATAAAACAGTTTTAAACTATATAAAACTATATAGAACTATATTAAACTATTTAAAACTGTATTAAAACTATATAAAACTATATAAAAACCATATAAAAACTAATAAAACTGTATAAAACTGTATAATAAAATATAAAACTATATAAATGTATATAAAACTATATAAAACTATATAAAACTATATAAAACTGTATAAAACTATATAAAACTATATAAAACTATAAAAAACTATTAAATCTAAATGAAACTATATAAAACTATATAAAACTAATAAAACTATATAAAACTATATAAAACTATATAAAACTATATATAAACTATATAATACTATATAAAACAATATGAATCAATATAAAACTATATAGAACTATATAAAACTATATAAAATTATATGAAACTATAGAAAACTATATAAAACTATATAAAACAATATGAAACAATATAAAACTAACAAAACAATATAAAACTATATAAAAACTAAATGAAACTATTTAATACTATATAAAACTAATAAAACTAATAAAACTAATAAACTTATAAAACTATAAAAAACTATATAGAACTATATTAAACTATTTAAAACTGTATTATAACTATATAAAAACTAATAAAACAATATGAAACTATATAAAACTACATGAAACTATATAATACTATATAAAACTATATAAAACAATATAAAACTAATGAAACTATATAATACTATATAAAACTATATGAAACTAATAAAACTATATGAAACTATATTAAACTATACAGAACAATATAAAACTATATAATAATAAATAAAACAGTTTTAACTATATAAAACTATATAGAACTATATTAAACTATTAAAACTGTATTAAATACTAATAAAACTATATGAAACTATATAAAACTAATAAAACTATATAAAACTATATGAAACTATATAAAACTATATAAAACTAATAAAACTATATAAAACTATATAATACTATATAAAACAATATGAAACTATATAAAACTAATAAAACTATATAAAACTATATAAAACTATATAAAACTATATAAAACTATATAAAACTATATAAAACTATATAAAACTATATAAAACTAATAAAACTATATAAAACTATATAAACATAAAAAACTATATAAAACGATATGAAACTATATAAAACTATACAAAACTATATAAAACTATATAAAACTAAATAAAACTAAATGAAACTATATAATACTATATAAAACTATATAAAACTATATAAAACTATATAAAACTATATAAACTATATGAAACTATATAGAACCATATAAAACTAATAAAACCATATAAAACTATATAAAACTAATAAAACTATATAAAACTATATAAAACTATATAAAACTATATAAAACTATATAAAACTATATAATATTATATAAACCAATAATGAAACTATATAAAACAATATAAAACTACATGAAACTATATGAAACTATATAAAACTATGTAAAACTATATAAAACTATATAGAACTATATTAAACTATTTAAAACTGTATTAAAAACTATATAAAACTATATAAAACTATATAAAACTATATGAAACTATATAAAACTATATAAAACTATATAAAAATATAAAACTATATAAAACTATATAAAACTATATGAAACTATATAAAACTATAGAAAACTATATAAAACTATATAAAATTATATGAAACTATATAAAACTATATAAAATTATATGAAACTATATAAAACTATATTGAAACTTATATAAAACTAATAAGCAATATAAAACTATATAAAACTAAATGAAACTATATAAAACTATATAAAACTATATCAAACTATATAATACTAATAAAACAATATAAAACTATATAAAACTAATGAAACTATATAATACTATATAAAACTAATAAAACTATATGAAAACTATATAAAACGATATAAAACTATATAAAACTATATAAAACTATATGACACTATATATAAACTAATAAAACAATATAAAACTATATAAACCAAATGAAACTATATAAAACTATATGAAACTATATAAAACTATATAAAACTATATTAAACTATATAAAACTATATAAAACAAATAAAAACTATATAAAACTATATAAAACTATATAAAACTATATAAAACTATATAAAACTATATAAAACTATATAAAACTATATAAAACTAATAAAACTAAATAAAACTATATAATAACATATAAAACTATATAAAACTATATAAAACTATATAAAACTAATAAAACTATATAAAACTATATAAAACTATATAAAACGATATGAAACTATATAAAACTATATAAAACTATATAAAAACTAAATAAAACTAAATGAAACTATATAATACTATATAAAACTATATAAAACTATATAAAACTATATAAAACTATATGAAACGTATATAGAACTATATAAAACTATATGAAGCTATATAAAACTAATAAAACTATATAAAACTATATAAAACTAATCAAACTATATAAAACTATATAAAACTATATAAAACTATATAAAACTATATAACACGATATGAAACTATATAAAACTATATAAAACTATATAAAACTATATAAAACTATATAAAACTATATAAAACTATATAAAACTATATAAAACTATATGAAACGATATAAAACGATATAAAACTATATAAAACTATACAAAACTATATAAAACTATATAAAACTCTATAATACTATATAAAACTAAATGAAACTATATAAAACTATATAAAACTATATAAATCTATATAAAACTATATGAAACTATATAAAACTAATAAAGCAATATAAACTATAAAAACTAAATGAAACTATATAAAACTATATTAAACTATAGAAAACAAATAAGACCTATATATAAACTATATAAAACTATATAAAACTATATGAAAATATATTAAACTGTATAAAACTATATAAAACTATATAAAACTATATAAAACTATATATAAAGTATATAAAACTATAAAAAACTATATAAAACTATATGAAACTATATAAACTAATAAAGCAATATAAAACTATATAAAACTAAATGAAACTATATAAAACTAATAAAGCAATATAAAACTATATAAAACTAAATGAAACTATATAAAACTATATACGAATATATCAAACTATATAAAACTAATAAAGCAATATAAAACTATATAAAACTAAATGAAACTATATATACTATATAAACTAACAAAACTAATAAAACTAATTCAACTATATAAAACTATATAGAACTATATTAAACTATTTAAAACTGTATTAAAACTATATAAAACTATATAAAACTATATAAACTATATTAAACTATATAAAACTAATAAGACTATATAAAACTATATAAAACTGTATAAAACTATATAAAACTATATAATGCTATATAAAACAATATGAATCTATATAAAACTAATAAAACCATATAAAACTATACCAAAACTATATAAAACGATATAAAACTATATAAAACTATATTAAACTATATAAAACTATATAAAACTAATTAAAACAATATAAAACTATATAAAACTATATCTAATTATATAAAACTATATAAAACTATATAAAACTATATGAAGTTATATAAAACTAATGAAACTATATAAACTATATAAAACTATATAAAACTATATAAAACTATATAAAACTAATCAAACTATATAAAACTATATAAAACTATATAATACTATATAAAACTATATGAAAATATATTAAACTGTATAAAACTATATAAACTATATAAAACTATATAAAACTAATATAAAACAAAATGAAACTATATAAAACTATATAAAACTAACAAAACTATATAAAACTATATAAAAACTATATAATACTATATAAAACTATATGAAAACTATATGAAACTATTTAAAACTATATAAAACTAATAAAACTATATAAAAAACTATATCAGGCTATATAAATACTATATTATACTATATAAAACAATATGAATCTATATAAAACTATATAAAACTATATAAAACTATATAAAATTATATGAAACTATAGAAAACTATTTAAAACTATATAAAACAATATGAAACAATATAAAACTAATAAAACAATATAAAACTATATAAAACTAATGAAACTATATAATACTATATAACTAATAAAACTAATAAAACTAATAAAACTATATAAAACTAAATGAAACTATATAATACTACTATATAAAACTATATGAAAACTATATAAAACTATATGAAATATAAAACTATATAAATTTATATGAAACTATATAAAACTATATGAAACTATATAAAACTAATAAAGCAATATAAAACTATATAAAACTAAATGAAACAATATAAAACTAATAAACTATATCAAACTATATAAAACTATAAAACAATATAAAACTATATAAAACTAAATGAAACTATATAATACTATATAAAACTAATAAAACTAATAAAACTATATAAAACTGTATAGAAATATGTTAAAACTATTTAAAACTGTATTAAAACTATATAAAACTATATGAAACTATATGAAACTATATAAAACTATATAAAACTATATGAAACTATATAAAACTATATGAAACTATATAAAACTATATAAAAC